>NC_133651.1:188664265-188964265 GCF_009905375.1 Apium graveolens
GATGCCTAGGAATTCTTCCGCGTAGCCAGGCAGATTCCAGTTTCCTTCTATTCCCGGCTCCTCTGAGATAGTTTGTGTTGGACCAAAGATGGTCTATTGAGTTGCTGTATTAAGTTAGTTGCATCATATGGTTTGTTGTAAGTTGGTTTGTATTAGTTGTAACCTAAATCATACTTAACCTGGAAAAGGTCTTAGTAAAAAGGGTCGTGGTTATGTATAATTAGTGATTTGGATTATATTCTGTGTATTAATATTGTTGTTGGTGACATTAACTCCTGACCCCGGGGTTGAGGCCGTCACAGTTGGTATCAGAGCTACAGGTTTGAGTCCCTGATTTAGGTTAGGAATATAGTTAAAAGAGTGTAGGAAGGTTCATATATAGATGTGAGTCAGCAACTCAATCAGAGGAGCGAGTTTAGAAGTTCAGTCAAGGGTTCTGCAGGCGTAACCCTAACGTTTAAAGAGGACTGGATGAAACTGCCCTAACCTAGAGTACGCTTCCTTCGTTTATGTGTCATTAGTAATATCCGATAGAGGTTCCTAGTTTTTCTCTTGAGAAAATGAGTTTGATCGTGAGAGTTCAGTATTGAGCGGGCCTTTGATGTATCAGCTAAAGAGACGCTAATGTTATTTCTAAATATGCATTTTCAGTGTTATGGAATATTGTTGGACCAAGTGTGCGACCTCGTGAGTTCGGATAGTATGGTAATAGTTGGTGGCTCCTATGGTAGCCAAGTCTCATGAAGTATGGGTATCAGTTGTGCTGTTTATACCTTGAACCCTGGCATGCTCTTCTTGAAATATATTTTGTTTTCAGAGTAATTGTTTCCTATTCTATAAGTTTCTTATTTTGCTTTTATAAATGGATCCCAAGAATAAAGACATGGGTGCTTTGGTTGGGCAGCATTTTCCTGACATAGATGCACCATTTGAACGGTGATATTTCGTTATACATTCTCGTTATGTTTTTGAATAATTCCCTGTTATATTTCAGGAAAATGAC
Organism: Apium graveolens; assembly: GCF_009905375.1. Lineage (NCBI taxonomy): Eukaryota > Viridiplantae > Streptophyta > Magnoliopsida > Apiales > Apiaceae > Apium > Apium graveolens. Next base: position 188,665,269 of record NC_133651.1, read on the forward strand.
ACCCAAGAAAGCTACCCAATCTAAAGGAAATAGTAGTATTTTGGTGGAGGGTCCAGTTATAAATGAAATTCTAGACTTGTTGCGCCAGCAGCAGCAACAACAGTTGCAGTTAATCCAACAGATTCAGCAGCAACAACATCAACAAGGAGAGCTAAACCAACTACTAGTTATATCCTTTCAATCTGTTAAGCCCCCAGAGTTTAAGGGCGAAGTGGATCCTGTTGTTTCCAGAAATTGGCTTAAAGAAATGGAAAAGGAATTTACCCTCACGCAAGTATGTGATGATCTTAAGACCGATTATGCGAGTTACTTTCGTAAGAATGAAGCAAATTATTGGTGGGAATCCACTCGTGCATTGGAAGGAGAAAGCCCTTTTTCTTGGACGAGATTTATAGAATTATTCTTGGAGAAGTATTTTCCTGATGGTTTAAGGAATCAATTGGAAGTCGAGTTTCTAGAACTGAAACAAGGTGAAAGAAGTGTATCGGAGTATGTTGCCAAATTTATAGAATTGGCCCGATTAATTCCTGAGTATGTAAGTACGGAGATTCAGAAAGTAAGGAGGTTCCAACAAGGGTCGAAGCCTGAAATTCGTAGAGGAGTTGTGGCATTGCAATTCAAGACATACTCCTCTATGGTTCAGGCCGCCCTGGTAATAGAAGGTGACCATAAGTTGGCTATTAAGGAAAGAGTGATAAGAAAAATAAGTCTGAAGGTGTTATGGACAAGGCAGACCAAGGAGAATCCAGTCAAGAGTTTCAAAATCAGTTTGGCCGAAATAGGAGTAAAAGATTCACAAGACAGAGTTTCTTCCAGACTAAGTCTGATACTATCTCGATTGCTTCTACTCCGGCTCAGTCAGTCAAGTCAGCAATGGATTGCAAGTCCGTGACAGGAGACATAGTGGTTTGTGCAAAAAGAATGTGCAATGTTTCAAATGTGGTCATAAGGGTCACTATGCGTCGGAATGCAACCTAGAAAATCCAGGTGTTACGTATTACCATTGTGGAAAGGTTGGACATATTGCAAGGGGTTGTAAAACTGTTACTCAGGATACTACATTCCAAAGGCCAACATCCAGTACAGCTAGAGGCAGAACTTTGAAAAGGACCAAGAGATCGAGCGTTTAGAATTTGAGTGTAGTTGCAGCGGATCTGACGCCCTCCGAGCTAGAAGAATTCGAGGTGATCTTAGGATCGGGTTGGTTTTCCTGTAATAAGGCAAGGAGTGGTTTTTAGAAGAAGCAAATTGTAAAGTGTACAGAAACCAATAGTAAGGTAAGTTTCTAAGTGCAGTTACAATATAAGAAATTCTTCCAATCATGTGAGGAAATGAGTAATAGCTAAGGATATAACGTAGATCAACCATGTGTAAAGATATGAAAAGAAAATACTTAAGCTGGAGGAAGTTTGAGTAATAAATAAATGCCCTGGAGTCTCTCTGGAGACTAGTGGAATGAAATAATTAGTTCAATAATTGTAATAGTTATTGAAAAGGGAAGTGAGCATACCAGATATAGTCCCTTGGGGTGCACCAGTGATGTTGTTGGATAAGAAGGATGAAATTATAAGATTATGTACTGATTTTCGGGAATTTAATAAACAACGAATAAGAATAAGTAAACCCTATTAAGAATTGATTACTTATGTGACTTAATTCAGGAAATGTGTTATTTGTCACACCCTCACAATCAGGGGCCTAGATTGTGGAGTCACCATGCTACAAATTACAAAAATATAAAACAGAATCATAAACATAATGCCATGACCCCTTGCACAGCTACATGATCTAATACAGGTTAAGGTATGAAACAAGTTACATCTAACTACACAACATGATGCTATTACAATCTTTTCTAAATACAAAAGATAACTTCATATAGAAGCTGCCACTGATCTACCCCCTTTCTAGCTACCTGCGATGTCATAGCGAATCTAACTGTGCGCGAAGGTCCAAAGTTAGCATTCTTCCTAACTGACCTTCTAAATCCAACCATACTCAAGCTTAACTGTAAAATTTAGATAACAAAGCAACGTGAGCTACAAAAGCCCAGCAAGTAACAATAACATTAAAACAGTTAAGCTATCAGGGATCAATAGGTATCAAGGCCAACTATGATATTCAAATGGAAATCCAATATAAGGAATAATGAAAGGAACTATAAAAAAATTCCTTATCGTCAGTTCAAAATTCAAGTTTTCTTTCAAAACTCTTCATAAAATTCTATCTAACATCTTTTTAAAAACCTTTTCAAGCAAACATTTTCTAAGGAAATCTTTATTTCAAAACATATCTTTTGATTGGAGTTTTCCCATAACGTCATAGACAATACGGGTGATCAGCCACATAATGCCTCCCATCTGGACCTAATCATCCTTCTGAGCTTCCATGTATATAGGGTCCCCTAAGACTAGTTCCAAAACTAGTCAGCTAGACTTATTGCCATTGCTAGCGCAACACAACCAAAAATGTTGGACCGACGTCACTCGGCCACTTACGCCTCCAATCTATAGGAATCCGTAAAAAATTTTTGACGGAATTCCTATATCATTTATGAAAATATCTTTCAATTTTAAGCTTTACCAACCTTTTGATGAAAGACCTTATTGGAAAGTCTGAAATCATATTTAAGTTCATTTTTGAAACTCAGGGATATCATGTCAAGTATCAGGTATCAAAAAGAACGCAATGGGTTCAAACATAGGTATTATCAACAATGAACTAAAATGTTCATAATGAATGAAATTGTGAGCATTTGAAAATATAAAGGAAACAGGCTTATTTATCAATGGCTGAGATATGGTATTCAAAATTTAAATGAGCAGGCAGGAATATAAGTAAAAGAGAGAGAGAGCAGTTGAGGTTTTTACTTGCCTCTCAAAAGTACCACACTATCACAGTCCTGCCTAACCACAATCTTCACTGGATCTTAGCTTTAACTTTTTCCTTTCCTATGCTTGCGTACTCACTCTTTAACTCTACACGAGTAAGAACTCTATTTCAGAATCATTCTAAATACAGTTCAACGTTTACTTTAAATGTCTACCTTAACTACCCCTTTCGCGATACCTGCATTATACTTATATATGTACTATTATTCATATAATATATAGCACACATATCATAAACATGTCACATAGCACATAACACATATTGCACATATGGTCACTATCCGATCTTCAATTTCAAATTTAGGAAATAATTCCTTATTTGAAACAAAATTTTAAATTTAAAACTCACTTGCAAAATATTTGATCATGTTTAGAAAACAAACTTTAAGTTTAAAAGAATTTGAAATCCATATAATAGTTTGACGAATTAATTGTAAGTCAAACTAAGTTGATTCGAATAACCGATCGTCATTTGATAACTTAATTCGACTAGCAACTAACCTAGTGAAACTATAATAGTATTTTTCGTCTTGAAAATGTAATCTCTTTTCGAAGATAATCTAGTTACTCGACAAGTGAAACTACATTGGATAGATAGACAAACTATGTTAGATCTTTACAAGATTTTAACGAAATTTCGGCAGCATATCCTCTGTATTTCCAACATACCAGTCGACCATTGTCGACACCCAAACACAAGCAATCAACCTCATATACAATCACAATACTATATTTTGGTAGTATAATATTACTATACAAACTTCATCACAAACATACCATTCAACTTACTTGCTCTTTATACTATTTCAAGAATAAAAAAGTAAATAATAAATCATTCTATAAAAACTAAGTACATTGACTTATAAATACTTTACACAACTAGTACATTATTATGGATACTAGTTTACAATCAAAACAGACCAAATAGCCAAACACATTTAACAACCAAGGACATAAACCAATTTCAATAAGGCACATACTAGTACACGCCATCACACAAACACACATATTCTATCGTATTTACCATATTAAAGCTAGATACAAGATTACTCATCAAAATGTCCTATACATAGACTCTTAAGAGTTTAAAGTATGACCCGACCATCTCGAAAGAATGCCAATTTACTCTGTTATATTAGAGTCAAATGAAAAATCATAAAACATGAAAGCTGTAGATACTTCTGAGATCTTTCCAAGAGGGTAAGGCTAATTAAAAAATGGATAAATAACGAATTCGAAAATTGGATAAATGTGGGCTGCCTGAACAGAGTCAGGCCCTGCTCGCAGAAGTAATTTGACATTTAAGACTCCTAAATCCCAGAATATGACTCTGAGTTGTGAACACAAAAAGTAGAGTTTGAAAAGATATTTTCAGAATGGTATTCTTCAAAATTTTCTGATAAATATTTAATTTACTATAAATTTTCAAAGTCTGCCTCTTAGTTTTGAAAATTTTCTGGCAGGTTACAAAAACTGCAGAAATCACCTCTTTATATGCAGAATTTCGAAAAACTTAAAGAATCAAAGTTGTAGAGAATTGAATTATATTTCTAGAGACTCTAAAATCATAACATTCCGACCTGTAATGAATTTTATACGAATTTAGCAAGAAAAAAGGACCTAATACTTTAAAATCAAACCTTATATCTTTATAACTATATTAATAATCAATTTCACACAGAAAAGCCATTTAAACACATGTTTCTCTCAGCAACAACAAAAGAATGACATTCATGTATCAAAACTAATATACATCAAGATATCTTACCATGCATTACTAATTTATTGCCATAATTATGTTTAGAACTTAAATTCATAAAAGAACACTACATGCAAAGGAGATTAATTACATATAACACTTTTTAAACAATTAGATTCACTTAAATACTCTTATTACCATCAACTACATCACATAAGTCAAGAAATCCATTCTATCATATATACGTATATACAAGCTGCACTATATATATACTTTCCTGATACAAAACTTTAGTACTTTAAACCACTAAATTAACAACTATTTTCACCAAGAACACCATATACATACACATTCTTCACATATACATACACCCGCATGTATACAACACACATAAGATACCAATTTCCAACATGCAACTATAATCCATGACATGCAATTCGAATTAACTAACACTAAACACTCTATTACTCAATAAACTCAAGTGAAATCACATGAAACTCTAGCTTCTCCCTCAACAACCACCAACTCAAATATACACACACCTATACATACACACGGATACCAGCATGTAAGTACAAGTTTAATGTAAAAGAAGAGAAAAGATTAGATCCTTACCTAGCAACAAAGGAAGCAGAAAAGTTGTGTGCTTGTGTGTGTGGTTTTTTGGCGGGGGAAAAGAAACCGAGAGGAAGAGATGGGGGAGGATGATGTCTCGGGTAAAATGAGGAAAGAAAGAGGGAGGCTGATGTTTTATTTAATAAAACAAGGGTATTTGGTAATTTCACGTATAAAGTTTTTGTTTTAATAGTTTTCTTTTGATAAATGAATGTAAAAACGTTTCTTTAATAAAATACAAACTGTTCTGAAAGTTCTGAAAATGTTATGGATAAAATACTAAGGTTATTATTTGTTGTATTTATTACTAAGATTCGGGAGCTCAAGGCCTTAATGGCTACTCTCGTGTTTCGTAGCTTAATTCTGCCTTTACGAGATGCCTACGTATCTCTGTGAATTAGAGAATCAAGCCAAAAAACGTAGTTCTGATGTGTGGGTGAGGCCCTTATATAGATGTTGGGAGTCCTTGAATTGGACTTGGTATAGGAGACTTGGTGGGCAAGTCTCATAATTAGAATGGACTTTGGTGTCCTAGATAGTAGAAAACTGATTCCTTATCCTTTTAGGTCCCCTTGAGGCTAATCTGTAAGGATTTATATCCTTATCGGGACTCTTCTCAATAGCTGATTTTTCCCTTATTAATTAATTACAAAATTAATTAATAATCAGGGTTTTTGGGCCTCCTTTGTCCCATCAGGTTTGGTCTGGTCCATCAGGCTGATCAGCATATTAACCTTATTGGTCTGAATGTCATACATCTTCTTATTGGGCCCAGCAGTCCATACCTTAATTATACAATCAGGATTTATTTATCCCTATCATTTGCCCCCCAACTTTTGGGAAACGTTGGTTAGGTTTCGCAAAAGTTAAGTCTGTTCATTCCCTTGCAGGGTTTCGTTTTTCCGTAAAGTGTGGAGCGACCTACACGTTTACAACGATTGTTCCTTTTATTCAGAAATTGTCTTAATTTCCAGGAACTTTTCCCTTAATTTCGGGATTTTCTTTAACTTTCTGGATTTTTTCCCTTAATTTCTAGGTTTTATCCTTATTTTCTGAATTTTATACTAATTTTCTGGGATTTATCCTTAATTTCTGGATTTTCCCTAATTTTCTGGGATTTTTCAGATTTCCAGCCCTTTTTCGACCAGGATCGTAGTCGAAATTTCGACCAGGATCCTAGTCGAAGTAAGGGGCAGCCTTGCAATCCTGGTCGAAGGAGTTTGACTAGGATCCACGACCTGGAATTCGACCAGGATCCTAGTCGAACGTTCGACCTGGATCTAGGTCGAATACATACCCCTTTTTTATTCCTGGACTTGAGTCAATCGACTAGGATTTCGACTAGAATTCTAGTTGATACTTCGACCTGGATCCTGCTCGAGAACTCCTTGATTCTGATGCTTCCTGGTCGAAGGATTTCGACTAGGATCCACGACCAGGAATTCGACCAGGATCCTAGTCGATCTTCGACCAGGGTTTTTTCCGTGTTTTCTAATCCCCAATTTTGATAAATGGTTGATCCCTTTGACCTCGTTCCTGGTCGAGGTTTCGACCTCAATTCAGTCCTGCTATTCCAGTAATTTTCGGGTGTCTGCTCGAAAAATTTCGGGCAGGATTTACGACCTGAATTTCGACCTGGATTCTGGTCTCTTTTCCCGTTATTTTCGGGTGTCTGCTCGAATGATTTCGGGCAGGATTCACGACCTAAATTTCGACCTGGATTCTGGTCTTTTTACCCGTTATTTTCGGGTGTCTGCTCAAATGATTTGGGCTGGATTCACGACCTGGAATTCGACCTGGATTCTGGTCTTCCACTAGCCTTCTTCATTTGGCTTTAATTTAGGGTATTGTATTTTCCAAATCCTAATTAGATTTGGGCCTGGCCCATTTATTGGGCCTTATTAAATTTTACCGAGCCTTTTTATTGGGCTTTTCCAAATCTTTACTGGGCCTCTTTCATTGGGCTTTTCCAAATCTTACTGAGCCTCTTTCATTGGGCTTTTCCAAATCTTTACTGGGCCTCTTTCATGGGCTTTTCCAAATCTTACTGGGCCTTTTTTATTTGGGCTTTTTCAAATCTTACTGGGCCTTTTTTATTTGGGCTTTTTCAAATCTTTATCGGGCTTTTCCAAATCTTTATTGGGCTTTTCCAATCTTATTGGGCTAATATTGATCTGAGCTTAATATACCTGTTTAGAATCCTCTAGAATTCCTAGGAATATTCTAGAATATTCCTTTTTCTGGGCTTTTTCCTATGGACCTTTGTCCTTAATGGGCTTTCGTCCCTTCAACTTCCTTTTCCTATTATATAAAGGACTGAGGAGAGGCTACTACTCCTCACCTTCTCATTTCTAAGTTTTCTTCTTTCTCCTCCTGCTAAGATTCTCAGAGCAATAACAGCAAGTCGGAGCTCAAAGCCTTTTTTAGGAGCGCTTTTTCAGGTAAAATTCCTCCCTTTACTTTTCGTGTCTATTTTTCCATTTGTGTGCCCTTTTAAGATGGCCTGCTTACGTGCCCCCTTTTTTCAGATGGCTGACAAAAAAATGACTCGCTTGGCCAAGATGAATGTGGCTAGAAAGTCCAATGAATTTCCTATTCGATCGAGGTACACTTCTTTGATCGACATGATCAACACTCGAGGGGACGAGTACCCGTCTGATGCGCATATGGACGCGCACGATCATATTAGCGCTTTACGGGATCCCAAGGAGCTGGAAAAGTTGAGCAGCTGCTTCAAAATCAAGGAACCTTTTAAGCTTATTCTCGCGGGTCCGGCTGACAGGGCTTGCCAGTGGAAAAAGGACACATTATGCGTCTATAGGGATACTCTAAGGGCAGGTATCAGACTCTCTTTTTCATCCATTCATTCCCTTGTTATTGGCTGATGTGGGCATCAACCCTTGCCAACTCCCCCCAAATTCTTGGAGGCTTATTCTGTGCTACCTGTCACAATGTGCCAAGCACAAGGTCCCTACTTCTGTTGCTGTTTTCCGGAAAATTTTCCATTTCAAAAACAGCCCTGATAAAAGTTCGGGTTGGGTTTCTCTAAACCAGCGCCCCACTATTCCCCACATTGTGAATGGGAAGTCCATCCTTGACAACAACTTGGGGTGGAAAAAGGATTTTTTGTTCATCGTTTGGGAGGGTGGAGATTAGGGCACCCTATTTCGGTCGTCTTTTGGGCTGGGCCGTCGATGGGAGCCCAAATGATATAACTTTGTCTGAGGAGGAGGCTAGAGCTTTCAACCTCCTTATGCAAGATAATGGGACTTCCCATTCTTGGGACCTTATCCGGGAGACCGTCCTGGTAGAATACGGCCTCTCGCCCGTCCCTAAGAAAAGTAAGTTCCCTTTCTTACCTCCTTTTTTGTTTCCGTCATTTTCTATTCCGCTGATTTTTCAACTTACTTCGCTTGTTGCAGTGGCTGAGAAGATTGAGGAGGCTACCAAGCCTAAAGACCTGGAGACAACCAGGATGAAGAGGGCTGGAAAGGTCTTTAAAGACCCACGCCTTGGTGACCGCTTCCCTGAGTTCCTTCTTCAAGCAATGAAACCGGGCGAGGAAGGCCTCAGCCAGGTTTTTGCGCAACAAGCAGAGGCCAGGGGCCTATTTTCAACCTGCTTGGGGGATCCGGGGCAAGGATTCAATCGTTGGAAGCACGGCACTGTCCAAGGAATGGTCCAAGCATTCCATATCCCCGGTGGATTATCAAGACTTTGTCCTTCAACAGGACTTAGAGGGGAATGAGCTCTTCGGAGCCCAGGCTTTAGCGACGGTACGTCCTTTTCCTACTGCCCTTTATATTTGCCTTTTCACGTTTCTTTTCTCATATTTTTGCTGCTTCTCTTGCAGGCCAACGCCCATTTCCAAGGGGCGATTCACCAAGCTAAGGCTTGGAAGGTTGGCCTGGAAAATGCTAATAAGAAGTTGGAGGAGGCCAACCAGAGAATAGAGGCCCTTGAAGCTCAACTGGCCTCTTCCACTTCTGACCTGGAAATGGCCCGGGCTGAGAATGTTATTCTGAAGGCTCAGAAAGATAAAGCCTTTGACGGCTGGATGGACACCCAGGAGTTCAAAGACTTGATGGTGGAGCACGATGCCCTCCTTCACCCAGTTAGCTATAAAGAAGGCTGGGATGCTGCTGTAGAGGCCGTCCAAGATGAGTTTCCAGAAATCCTTGAGCAGTCCTCCTTTCCTTGCCCTGTGCGAGTCCCGGAGCTTGGGGGTGTTACTGACAAGCTGGTTGATTTGATCAAAGACGGCCCTTCAGGGAGCCCAGGCCACAAGAGGAAAGAACTCGAGTCCAGCTCTGGGGAGGAGGAGACTTCTTCCGAAGAAGATTCTGCGCCTGCTGTGAAGAAGGTCAGGGTGGAAGAGCCTCCAAGGGCTATGCCTCAGAATCCAGTGTCTCCCGCATCATCCAAAGCATCCGAAGGTGGTTCTGATGGGACCTCTACGGGGACTTCTGAGGGGACAACTGAGACGTCCGAGGAGACTTAGGATAGTGGTTCCGAAGAATCCGAGGCTTCCGAGGCCTAAGTTTTTTTATGTATATCTTCTTTCTAGACAATATGTAAACTTTGTTTTATGTCAGAACTTTGTTACCCTTCGGGTTATTACATATGTTGCTTTCCTTACTTGCCTCTTTCTACTTTATCTTTACAATATTTAATATGCATTTGAACTTTAAACATCCTTAGATTGAAATAATTTCAAACTTTTTAACACAAAGTCTGGTTTTCCAAAATCTTACATAGCATGGGTTCGACCCTAATCAATAATAACTAGACAATGTAAATTCTACTGGAATATAAAATCCTACGCAAGCAAAGCTTCAAGGTGCTTTTAAACCTACTTGTCATAATGGCAAGTGAGAATTGTACTTCGACTATCTTACACGTGATAAACCTTCAGGTTTTGTGCGTGCCAGGTTCTCGGGACTTCAAAACCATCCATAGTCTCCAGCTTGTAAGTTCCTCTACCCTGAACGCTCTTGACTCTGTACGGCCCTTCCCAATTTGGGGCAAGTTTTCCTTTCTGTGCTACACCAGAACCTTCCACTTTCCTTAATACCAAATCTCCTTGCTTGAAGAATCTCTCTTTTACCCTTAGGTTGTAATAAAATGAAGCTTTTTTCTGGTATTCCACTATCTTTGCATGTGCCTCATCTCGCACTTCATCAATTAGATCCAGGGCTAACCTCTGTCCTTCCTCGTTTTCTTCTGTATTGAAAGCCCGAATCCTTGGAGAGGAATGTGATATCTCCACGGGAACTACTGCCTCTGCCCCATATGCCAACATGAAGGGAGTTGCTCCGGTCGTGACCCTACAGGTAGTCCTATAGGCCCATAATATGGGAAGTATATCATCCACCCAATTACTTCTTGACTTCTCCATCCTCTTTTTTAGTCCATCCAGGATTATTCGATTTGCTACTTCCGCTTGCCCATTGGCTTGTGGGTGAGCCACAGAGGTGAACCGTAACTCAATTTCATTTTCTTCACAGTACTTCTTGAATTCCTCATTGTTGAATTGGGTTCCATTGTCAGTGACGAGGATACGGGGAATCCCATAATGGCATATAATGTTTTCCCACAGGAATTGTGCGACCTGCTTGGTTGTGATTTTGGCCAAAGGTTTGGCTTCGATCCACTTGGTGAAATAATCAATGGCTACAATCAGAAACTTCCTTTGTGCCGTGGCCATCGGGAAAGGCCCCAGGATATCCATCCCCCACATAGCAAAGGGAATGGGCGAGTTGATAGATGTTAACATCTCGGGAGGTTGTCTAACAACAGGTGCATGCTTCTGACAGCGGTCACACTTCTTCACATATTCTTTAGCATCAGCCATCATTTCTGCCCAATAGAAGCCTAAACGAGTTAACTTATGAGCCAAGGCCCTGCCCCCCAAGTGTTGTCCACAAATACCTTCATGCACTTCTTCAAGAGCCAAGCGTGCCTCATCGGGCCTGAGACACCTCAAATAAGGAACCACGAAAGATCTTTTGTAAAGAATCCCATCTATCAAAGAGTACCTTAGTGCTCGAACAGTTAACTTCCGTGCTTCAGTTGCATCGCTTGGCAGGCAACCATTTTGAATGTGAGCCTTGATGGGATCAATTTATGACGTCCCCAGGCCTATGGGAGCCACAAGCTTAACATCTATACTTCGTGTCTTCAAAACACGGAAGTACACACTTCCCGAACTTTCTTCTATCTCAGATGAAGCAAACTTCGATAGTGCATCTGCCTTAGCATTTTCTTCCCTCAGAACGTGTTCAACATGGCATTCATTAAATTGGGTCATACTTAGCCATCGTATCATCCCTTGCCTCAAATTCTCTCTTTACCTGGGATATGATAAGCTTTGAGTCTCCACGGACCTTTAAATTTTTGACTCTAAGTGTCCCAGCTAGACCAAGGCCAGCTATCAGGGCTTCATATTCTGCCTCATTATTTGTGGTTGGGAAGTCTAGCTTCATAGCATACTCAATTAAGAACCCATCAGGGCTTTACAAAACCAATCCTGCTCCACTGGAGTTTGTTTTTGATGCTCCATCAAAATAGAGAACCCAATATTCTTTATCATCCTTCTCTTTGCCCCCCATTATCGACTCCCTTGTCTTGAGGTATGGCATCTTCCTGCCCCCTGACTTCTTGGTTGGGTATGGTACATTCCACCACGAAGTCAGCTAATGCCTGGGCTTTTATTGCCGTACGTGGCTTATACTTGAGATCGAACTCTGCCAGCTCTATTGCCCACTTAATCAATCTCCCACTTGCCTTGGGACTGTGAATGATATTTCTCAGGGGCTGATTTGTTAGCACCTCAATCTGATGAGCCTGAAAATAAGGACGCAGCTTTCTCGAAGCCATCACCAAAGTTAAAGCGAATTTCTCAATAGCTGAATAATTCAACTTAGCACCATGCAAAATTTTGCTGACATAGTATACGGGTTTCTGGACTTTCTGCTCCTCCTTAACCAACACCGCACTCAAGGCGCTCTCTGAAACAGCCAAGTACAAGAATAAAACTTCACTCAGAACTGGCTTGCCAACAACGGAGCCTGGTCCATATACTTCTTTAGCTCTTCAAATGCCTTCTGGTTTTCCTCACTCCATACAAAGTCTTTGATGTTCTTTAGTGACTTGAAGAATGACAAGCACTTGTCTCCTGACTTGGAGATGAATCGTCCTAGCGCAGCAACCCTTCCTGTGAGCTTCTGAACAACCTTGACAGTTTTTGGTGGTTCCATGTCCAGGATCGCCTTTATTTTATCGGGGTTGGCCTCAATTCCCCTTTTTGATACCATCAAGCCCAAAAATTTTCCAAATCCTACTTCGAAAGCACACTTCGTAGGATTCAACATCATCTTGTGGTACCTCAGGAGCTCAAAAGCTTCCCTCAAATGGGTTATATGATCAGTCCTTACTAGACTCTTGACTAACATGTCATCAACATAGACTTCCATAGTCTTACCAATAAGATCCTTAAAATTTTATTTACCAACCTTTGATAGGTGGTTCCTGCATTCTTGAGACCAAATGCCATAACAAGATAACAATAAACACCAAAGTCAGTGATGAATGATACCTTTGGAATATCATCCTTATGCATTTTGATCTGGTTGTATCCGCTAAATCCATCCATGAAACTCAGCATCTCATGTCCAGCAGTGGCATCAATCAAAGTATCAATTCTCGGCAGCGGAAAACAGTCTTTAGGGCATGCATCATTCAGATCAGTAAAGTCTATACACATCCTCCACTTTCCATTAGCCTTCCTCACCATTACAGGATTTGCTAACCACTCCGGAAATTGGATCTCCTCAATGAAACCAGCCTCTAAGATCTTTTCTACTTCCTGTTTTATAGCCTCTTGTCTTTCTGGGGCAAAATTTCTTTTTTTTTATTTTACTGTCTTCCGGCTTGGATCCACGTTTAACCTGTGAGTAATCAATTCGTGGTCTATGCCTGGCATATCAGCTGCTGACCATGCAAACACATCACTATTTTCTTGTAAAAATTTCACCAACTGCCCTCTAAGGGGCTCCTCTAATGTGGCTCCAATGAAAGTCATCCTCTCAGGATTTTCGGGATCTAAAGGAATGGAAACCAAGTCTTCTGCTGGCCTTCCTCTATTCTCGTCATTTTCTCGGACATCCATATCTTCAATAGGAAGAACTTGCCCCCCGACTCCATCTGCCCTCAAAGAGGCCACATAACAGCTTCTAGCCATTTTTTGATCTCCTCTCTCTTCTCCAATCCCATTTCGGGTGGGAAACTTCATGACTGAATGGTAGGAAGAGGGGACTGCCTTGAAGGCATGTATCCCTGTTCTCCCCATGATAGCATTATAAGTTGAACTAGCCTTTACCACCACGAAATCCAGCATCTGGGTTGCTTGCCTTGGTTCCGTACCTATGGTGGTCGGCAATTTGATTATCCCTTCCACAGGACATTCTACTCCAGCAAATCCATATATCGGCATGTCGGTCGGTGTCAACTGGGAGTCGTTATACCCCATCCTTAGAAAGGTGTCGTGGAGCAAGATATCCACAGAAGCACCATTATCCACAAGGACCCTCTTAACCGGGCTATTTCCTATTATCGGTGTTATGACCAGCGGGTCGTCATGGGGAAACTTCACACCCTCTAGGTCGCAATCATCAAAAGCCAATGTTACTTCTGTCCTGGCCCTCTTCGGGGCTTCTCCAACAATATGCATAACCTCCCTAGTATATGCCTTTCTAGAATTTTTGGACAATCTTGCAGCAGTTGAACCTCCAAAGATCGTGTTTATCACAGGTCCTCGAGGGCGTTGCGGTCCTCCAAAAATTGCATTTATAACCGGCCCTCTAGGTTGGGGATTCCGCCCCTGATCGTCTTGGTCCCTTCTATGATCTTCAAAGTTCTTCCTTCCATTATTGTTTATGTCCCCTCCATCTCCAGTATACTTGTTCAATCTTTCTTTTCGAATCAAAAACTCAATTTCATCTTTCAATTGCCTACACTCATCGGTGTCATGGCCAACATCCTTGTGAAACCTGCAATACTTGCTCTTATCTAGCTTGGAGGGATCAACCTTCAAGGGCTTAGGCCAGCGAATATCTCTATCTTTCTCAATCTCCATCAAAATCTGACTTCTAGGAGCATTCAGTTTAGCGTATTCAGTGAACTTTTGCCCAAGTCCTCCCTTCTTGGGGGTTAAATCAGGGTTTTATTCGGTTCTAGGATATTTGTCCTTTGCAATATATTCTAAATTAGTTTTCCACTTCTTGCCTCCAGTGGGCTCATTATTTACTATGGTCTTCCTCATACTTTCTTCAACCTTGATATACTTCCCTGCCCTCTCTTGGAGCTACAACATGCTTTCAGGGGGACGTTAGGCCAAGGACATCTTAAAAACTCGTCCCTAGTTCCTTATTGCAGTGCTATCATGGCTACCTTATCATCAAGGTCCGGGACTTTTAAAGCCTCCTTTGTGAAACGATTCAGGTAATCTCTCAAGGATTCCTTAGCTCCCTGCACAAGACTCATAAGAGATGCTGAACTTTTCTCATGGACTCTTCCACTGATGAATTGTTTAATAAAAGCCTAACTTAATTCTCTGAATGATCCAATAGAGTTTGGGGGCAGGCGACTGTACCATCTTTGAGCCATACCCGACAGGGTTTGAGAGAAGGCCCGACACTTTATAGCATCATTCACGGGTTGCAGCAGCAGTGCATTAGAGAATGTCCTAACATGATTAGCGGGGTCTCCCGTGCCGTCATAGGCTTTGATAGTGGGCATCTTGAATTTTCTTGAGATATGGGCATTCATTATCTATTCTGTGAAGGGTGGAGTTGGATCATCAGGATCTCCAAGGGGAAGGAGATTGCTTGGATCAGTTCTTGGGACGACAGCCCTTCTTCATACCGGACCATCCAGGTCTATGACAGGAGGAGGATTTCTCCCCCTAGGAGGTATCTGGGGTCTGGTGGTCTGGTGAGCCTCCAAATCACGCCTCAGCCTTTGGATTTCAGCCTCATGAGCCCTGATCCTTTCCTGCACTTCTTGGGGATTCGCCCCTGGGGTGCTTTGAGGGCGTTGCCTTTCATCGGCCATTGGCTCTTTTCCAGGAAGCCTCCTTCTCGGGGCCACTTCATCATCCGAAGATTCGGAGTCTCTCTCAGTATAAGGACCAGAAAATTCCCGATCCTCGGGGATAGGAGCCAAACCTCGTATATAGGGGGCGACTGCCCTCGTGCTTCACTTCGCCCAGCATATCCACTTCCTCCAACCTCAGGGTGAAGGGGCATCCCATAAGGGGGGTTAGTAGTAATAATAGTTGAATATTCATACCCGACGGGTCGAGAATTCACAGGTATATGTACTTGTTGAACTTGAGGATTCGTACCTTGAATAGTCGAGGGAGTTGTCCCTTGTGGCTGAGGTTGAGTTGCCCCTATCTGGGCTTCCCCCTGAGTAGATGCATAAGTTGAATGGGGAGGAATCTCCAAGGTTGACGAAATCACCTGGGTCGTCTCTGATGGTGTTCCTTCCTCTAGAGCTCTAATTGTTCTCCGTGTTCTCGCTATGGTTGTTGTTGTGCTTTCCCACAGACGGCGCCAAATGTTATGGATAAAATACTAAGGTTATTATTTGTTGTATTTATTACTAAGATTCGGGAGCTCAAGGCCTTTAATGGCTGCTCTCGTGTTTCGTAGCTTAATTCTGCCTTTACGAGATGCCTACGTTTTTCTGTGAATTAGAGAATCAAGCCAAAAAACGTAGTTCTGATGTGTGGGGTGAGGCCCCTTATATAGATGTTGGGAGTCCTTGAATTGGACTTGGTATAGGAGACTTGGTGGGCAAGTCTCATAATTAGAATGGACTTTGGAGTCCTAGATAGTAGAAAACTGATTCCTTATCCTTTTAGGTCCCCTTGAGGCTAATCTGTAAGGATTTATATCCTTATCAGGACTCTTCTCAATAGCTGATTTTTCCCTTATTAATTAATTACGAAATTAATTAATAATCAGGGTTTTTGGGCCTCCTTTGTCCCATCAGGTTTGGTCTGGTCCATCAGGCCTGATCAGCATATTAACCTTATTGGTCTGAATATCATACATCTTCTTATTGGGCCCAACAGCCCATACCTTAATTATACAATCAGGATTTATTTATCTCTATCAGAAAGTTATAAATTTTATATTTTTAAAATGAAGAGCATGAAATTAGCTTCGCGTGCATATTTTTAAAATATTTTTCTGATGCACATTTATTTTTGTATGAATTTTACAAGCTTGACTACGAAAAGTGCAAAAACAATTCTTAATTCGAATTAAAAATAGGAAATAGCCCAAAATACTCACTTTCACATTATTATAAAGTTTTTAATACCAAAATAATGATTGTAGAACAATAATAAAAGTTTTATTGTTTTCCAACTATTTTTCAGAAATTTAAATAAACATTTATTCACACTTTATTTTTCAAAATTCTCTTAAAATTTCATAAATAAATTTCCAAGCACTTTAATAATCACATAAATAAATTTCAAACATACTAATAATCACTTAAACCACACTTTAGCATATATCTAACTAACTTCTCATATTTCCATAATTCCCACTTTTCCACTTTTCAATTTCCACTTTCACATTTCACTTTCACATTTAAATTTCCATCTTTAAATTTTATAATGCTATTATAGCATCAATAAATCCACAATTCACTTTATCACAATTCCTCTGAAATACATCAGACTGGAATAAATATATTATTATATATATTTATTCTCTACTTTCACATAAATAGCACAGAAACAAATAATCATTATATTAAAATTTTACGGTCGTTACATTCTTCCCCCTTAAAGGATTCTGTCCCCAAAATCACGCCTAAGTAAACAATTAGGGATACTTCTCGAGCATTACACTCTCAAGTTCCCATGTAAACTCTTCCACAAGAGGATTTCTCCACAAAACTTTGACTAGGGACACAGATTTATTCCTAAGCGCTTTTCTCTCTGATCTACCATCTTTATCGGATGTTCCTCATAAGACAAGCTAAATCCTTAAGTATCTATATTCTATTTCATGGTCTACATTTGGAATCCTAAAGTTTAAGAACTATTACACAATATAATGTGAACATGGGGTATGTGCAGAGATAATATCATCTCAAACACGACTTATCTTGTCATTCAAAACTTTGCATAAATCCTGATGCACAGAATCTCGTCTGATGGTTCGTCTATACTCCAACATATTTGGATTGAAGGCAAGGAATATAATATGCAAAATTCTCACTTGCGCCAATTCTTGATTCAAAAGTTTGTCGATGAAACACATTGTTTCAGAATAGTTGATTGGAACTAAGGTTCAATGATCAAGAAGAAAAGAATGAAAATGATAATGACATGATTGAGAACAACCATATTAGTACTTAAGATGGCCAGTCTTAGTACCATACAGTTCACAACACACATTTAGGTGGCGTCCCACCAAACTATTTGTCATGAAGACAAACAGCCACAGTACGTGTATTGTTTGTCTCAATCAGATGACCAATTTTCAAGGAAATAAAAGATGTTCGAAGGGAGTTGGAAGTATAGAACGGATTCTGGATACTTTTAGAAAACAATAAAAATTACATTTTAGAGTGGTTGAAGAGAAATTTATCATTGGTCATTTTCATAGGTTTCTCATACACGTACTCATATAATAACTTAACCCATTCTTTCGTATCTCTAGAGTGGATTACACATCCACATCAATGTAGCTTTTCATACCAGATTCATTACTTCTTTTCCATCAATCACGGAAACTCACCAACATGAATATTTACAGCAATAACCTCTTTCCACGTTATTCACACTCGGAGATTCCGAATCGCTCTTTCCTCGTAATACACTCATAGATCAAAATCTATCTAGGTTCGTTTGATGACATTAATGGTCTTCTTACATATAGAGCCCATAAGGTGATATACCAATATTCGCATTACATTTGCTACGGCATAAATCCACTAACGACGGATGTTCATCCTTAGTTTTATTTACTGTATAAGATGTCCACTCTTAGTATATCATCCCCTGTCTGAATTATCCTTTCTTTTGAAGATGCACTCATTGACGATGAATTATTCTCATCTAGTTGTCTTGTAGAAATGTTTCATTAACCAATTAGAAATGTACTAACTTGATCGATTTCTACCATCGTTCTTGTCTTATATTAAGTCCTTTCTATATAAAGACAAAACTTCTGGCTCTTTTAATCCATACGGGTTTTCTTACTTGTTTCTATACGAATAAATGTCTCCAAATCTTGGGGCACTCAAGTTTCTGTTAGTTTCAAATCATTTGCTAAATAATTTTACTTGCAAGACTTTCGCTATTCGGTAACTATAATCAATAACCTGACCATATTGTACCAAAATGCATTCTAACCCATTATAAGAAATACCATTATAAATCGCAAGATTTTCTCGATCACCAAGTAGAACCAACATGGTTAGGACACTAACCCTTTCCTTAACAAAAAAAAAATTCTCTCATGCTTACCTTTCTAATCAAACTTTTCCCTCTTCCTTATTGTCATTGTCACTGATGTCATTATCTTTCTTAAACAATTTCCTTATAAGAGTTGGCCATTACTAAAGTTCCTTGTTTCCATAGATATCTCTATCATTTCCCACTTCTTTTAAATTTCAACACTTGTGAAATTTACGTTGATTCCCTCACGGCTACCTATTTCTTTAATAACTCAAAATTTAAAAACTTCACATATAGCTATTCTTTTCTTTTCTTACGATCATCAAGTCATCCTTCCAGTGTTTGGTATACTCACCCTTCGTATTTGAATAAATAACACATTATTAAAGCCTTGTATAAATTACTGCCTCTAGCAGATTTTCAAACTTAATTTCTACTTGATAGTAACTCCATTCTTAAATCAACCATAGAGAAGTATGTTGCTCTTCCCAACAGTTCAACTCAATCATCGTTTTAGTTACTTATACTTGATTGTCTAATTGAGCTTTCCATAATCGATATACTAAGCCTTATAACTCCTTTATCCAAAATTTCTGGCAGTCGAATTGCCAGTCTTCTCATTTCAACTAGTACCACTCTGTGTAGTCTTTTGCCACTGATTTAATTCTAGGTATCACATTAAAAATTCACTTCTCTACTATGAGATAAGCAAAGTTGCTTATTTGCAAACACACCTTGACCTCTTTAATCATGAGGATTTCTTCAATCTTGAGTATTTCTTGATGGATATTCACTACATGTGTGACACACATAGGCTTCACATCCTCGTCTTCACAATCCTTTTAACTTAAAATAAGGGTCTGAATTTCTTAACGTGCTTTTGTCCTTGAAGCATAACTTCCTCGTCATTCATAGACTTCATGTTAATCTGTTTCTTCTTGTACTTATCTGTGCATCGTAATCCTATAACAAATCCATTCCTAGGGTTCTATCAAATTTTTCTTAATTTGGAAGATATCATATTCACGATGAAAGAACAATCTGTTATCTTAATGTCAAAATGTTAACATACCTGACCAACATGAACTCTGTCCTGATCGACTACTCTTATAACCAAATTTGGTCATAACGGTTGATCTTAAATTACAGCGTTCCTATTACCACTTCCATATTTTGAACTATATCTTTCTTAGATATAATGAAGGTCCTTCCCTAAAAATTCCGATGCTCGTGATGGTCTTATGACAACTTGAAATTTTAGTTGTTTGGAGTAGTTCCTTAAAATACCTTATAGAATAGCCCACCATACCACACTTGTTACAAGTAAAATCCGGATCAACTCTTACACTTATACTCGTGCATTTCTCAGTAAAGTAATCCATTTTACTTTCTTCAACTTTATTTATATTTATTTTCTTCCCTAGATCACTTACTTTCTCCTTTTATAATCACAGCCTTAAAAACCACTGCTCACATAAGTTTGAAGTTCAAATACAGCCATCCAGCTTCTAACCTGCTGCTTAATCCGATGCTTGAAGGTCTTGGCTCTTTCTACATCTTAAAAGCCTATTTCTGACACCATTTATGTCAAATCTGTAATCTTGGGCTTATAACCGCTTTGCTTATATTTTCTTATTTTCAACTTCAAAGTTTTACCCCCAAGTGCTCCTTCATACAGTCTTGTGTATCCTTTACTAGAAACGGCTTCGTAAATCTCTACCATGTCATCGTACTTTCTCTTTCCATTTCTCTAACTGATTTCCACTAGAAACCAACTTGAAAACCCTGTCTTTTGGTCTTCACCAACTTTAACCATGCCAAAAATTTTATCTATTTACTTAAGCCAAACTCTGGCTTTCGTCAGTTCCACAGTTTCTTGAGCCTATGGGAATTTGGCATCTTATGACGATATAAAACTTACCACTTACGGCTTGACGCTGTTGTTATTGTTGTGTCAAAGCAGCAGTTATTGTCAGACTGGTTATAAATTTGGGTTATGGTAGGGTCATTTTGACTCCAAACTTCCAGTGTTATAGGTTTGAGAAATTGGCTTGAGAGCGATATCCTCTTGACGAGTAAACAAGCAACTTACTAAGCAATATGCTACATGCTTAAGAAACCATGTAATCTATCCTTGTAAAAGGATTTAATTCTATCCTTTTAGTACAATAAAAAGATTTAACTCATGCAGCCTTATTACACTATAAGTTGCTCGCTTTCCTCAAGGAAATAACAAGGTATGGTTTATTGGTAATAAAACAATTTTGGAATGTTAAGATGGGTATATAAAAGTTGTATCTGGAGGAAATAGTAAGGTGTTCAACGAATATGAAAAAAGGGCGTACATCTGTAAAGGTAAAAGTTATGGTTCCAACACTTGAGTTCAAAAATAACAGGAGAGAAAACAGCAGTCCGACGATTAGTCAAAGGGGTAAAATAATGGGAAAAACAACCCCAACTGTCACAAGCTGCTAGACAACAACCAGGAAATTATTGAAATCAATGGTGACCTACACATCTGAAAAGATTAACTTAGAACCATCCGATACTGACGTAAAATAGTATCTAAACAAGTTCTACTAACTGAGCCGAGTACCACGCCAACAACTTCTTTTCCCAATAGCTTAATATCTCCTTTATCGAGCAATTCTTAACACAGTCCACATCCATCTTTCCAACTTCATCAGTCTTCTAGTCCTTTCCCAAGAAGTGTAAACAGATGATCCTTCCCGAAGATGACCACATGCCATCTCTTCTAGACATTCAATCCTAGATACCCACTCACTTTCAGAAACGTCTACCCGTTGCCTAGTCTCATTAGACATCTGATCAACTAAGGATCTTAATTATGAACCTTTGTCCAAACACCATTTCTCGGTCGCGGTTGCGTGATAGCTCCGCATAAATGCAGTAGGGAATTTGTGGAACTAGAATTGTCACAGGGGCCGAAACAGGTTCCATAGCTAGTAAGACAAGAGTCCCGGTAGTCGATCTGACCGGCTGTCACACAATTTCTTCCTCAAAATCAATCTCAGACTCGTACTCATGACTAGACGTTAAGGCTGAAGGGTCGGTAGGAGAAGTCCTATCCGATTCATCATCACTGATGCTGCTATCCGGCATCTGCAATAATATAGGTATGCAAGGTGAAACGAAAAAGGTTATCTTAAATTCTAACGCCATCGTATCGTAGAGATCTTAAAGTCGAGACTATATCCTACAATCCCAACCCAAACTCTATATAGTTTAAAACTTAATTCCTAACTTAACATTCCTATAACCCACCTAATCCTGACTTGTTTCAGTGATCAAAACCTGTAGCTCTGATACCAAACTGTGACACCCGCATAATCAGGGGCCTAGATTGTGGAGTCACCATGCTACAAATTATAATAATATAAAACAGAATCATAAACATAATGCCATGACCCCTTGCACTGCTACAGGATCTAATACAGGTTAAGGTATAAAACAAGTTACATCTAACTACACAACATGATGTTATTACAATCTTTTCTAAATACAAAAGATAACTTCATATAGAAGCTGCCACTGATCTACCCCCTTTCTAGCTACCTGCGATGTCATAGCGAATCTAACTGTGCGCGAAGGTCCAAAGTTAGCATTCTTCCTAACTGACCTTCTAAATCCAACCATACTTGAGCTTAACTGTAAAATTTAGATAACAAAGCAACGTGAGCTACAAAAGCTCAGCAAGTAACAATAACATTAAAACAATTAAGCTATTAGGGATCAATAGGTATCAAGGCCAACTATGATATTCAAATGGAAATCCAATATAAGGAATAAGGAAAGGAATTATAAAAAAAAATTCCTTATCGTCAGTTCAAAATTCAAGTTTTCTTTCAAAACTCTTCATAAAATTCTTTCTAACATCTTTTCAAAAACCATTTCAAGCAAACATTTTCTAAGGAAATATTTTCAAAACATATCTTTTGATTGGAGTTTTCCTACAACGTCATAGACAATACGGGTGATCAGCCACGTAATGCCTCCCATCAGGACCTAATCGTCCTTCTGAGCTTCCATGTATATAGGGTCCCCTAAGACTAGTTCCAAAACTAGTCAGCTAGACTTATTGACCTTGCTAGCGCAACACAACCAAAAATGCTGGACCGGCGTCACTCGGCCACTTACGCCTCCAATCTATAGGAATCCGTAGAAAATATTTTTGACGGAATTCCTATATCATTTATGAAAATATCTTTTAATTTTAAGCTTTACCAACCTTTTGATGAAATAAGACCTTATTGGAAAGTCTGAAATCATATTTAAGTTCATTTTTGAAACTCAGGGATATCATGTCAAGTATCAGGTATCAAAAAGAACGCAATGGGTTCAAACATAGGTATTATCAACAATGAACCAAAAGGTTCTCATAATGAATGAAATTGTGAGCATTTGAAAATATAAAGGAAACAGGCTTATTTATCAATGGCTGAGATATGGTATTCAAAATTTAAATCAACAGGCAGGAATATAAGTAAAAGAGAGAGAGAGAGAGAGAAGTTGAGGTTTCGTTACTTGCCTCTCAAAAGTATCACACTATCACAGTCCTGCCTAACCACAATCTTCACTGGATCTTAGCTTTAACTTTTTCCTTTCCTATGCTTGTGTACTCACTCTTTAACTCTATACGAGTAAGAACTCTATTTCAGAATCATTTTAAATACAGTTCGACGTTCACTTTAAACGTCTACCTTAACTACCCCTTTCGCGATACCTACATTATACTTATATATGTACTATTATTTCATATATATATATATATAGCACACATATCATAAACATGTCACATAGCACATAACACATATTGCACATATGGTCACTATCCGATCTTCAATTTCAAACTTTGGAAATAATTCCTTATTTGAAATAAAATTTTAAATTTAAAACTCTCTTGCAAAATATTTGATCATGTTTAGAAAACAAACTTTAAGTTTAAAAGAATTTGAAATCTATATTATAGTTTGACGAATTAATTGTAAGTCAAACTAAGTTGATTCGAATAACTGATCGTCATTTGATAACTTAATTCGACTAGCAACTAACCTAGTGAAACTATAATAGTATTTAAGCATCTTGAAAACGTAATCGCTTTTCAAAGATAGTCTAGTTACTCGACAAGTGAAACTACATTGGATAGCTAGCCAAACTACGTTAGATCTTTAAAAGATTTTAACGAAATTTTGGCAGCATATCCTCTGTATTTCCAACATACCAGTCGACCATTGTCGACACCCAAACACAAGCAATCAGCCTCATCTACAATCACAATACTATATTATGGTAGTATAATACTACTATACAAACTTCATCACAAATATACCATTCAACTTACTTGCTCTTTATACTATTTCAAGAATAAACAAGTAAATAATAAACCATTCTATAAAAAACTAAGTACATTGACATATAAATACTTTACACAACTAGTACATTATTATGGATACTAGTTTACAATTAAAACAGACCAAATAGCCAAACACATTTAACAACCAAGGACATATACCAATTTCAATAAGGCACATACTAGCACACGCCATCACACAAACACACATATTCTATCGTATTTACCATATTAAAGCTAGATACAAGATTACTCATCAAAATGTCCTATACATAGACTCTTAAGAGTTTAAAGTATAACCCGAACATCTCAAAAGAATGCCAATTTACTCTGTTATATTAAAGTTAAATGAAAAATCATAAAACATGAAAGTTGTAGATACTTCTGAGATCTTTCCAAGAGGGTAAGGCTCATTAAAAATGGATAAATAACGAATTTGGAAATTGGATAAATGTGGGCTGCCTGAACAGAGTCTAGCCCTGCTCGCAGAAGTAATTTGACATTTAAGACTCCTAAATCCCAGAATATGACTCTGAGTTGTGAACACAAAATGTAGAGTTTGAAAAGATCTTTTCAGAATGGTATTCTTCAAAATTTTCTGATAAATATTTAATTTACTAAAAATTTTCAAAGTCTGCCTCTCAGTTTTGAAAATTTTCTGGCAGGTTACAAAAACTGCAGAAATCACCTCCTTATAAGCAGAATTTCGAAAAACTTAAAGAATCAAAGTTGTAGAGAATTGAATTATCTTTCTAGGGACTCTGAAATCATAACATTCTGGCCTGTTTTATAAGAATTTAGCAAGAAAACAGGACCTAATACTTTGAAATCAAACCTTATATCTTTATAACTATATTAACAATCAATTTCACACAGAAAAGCCATTTAAACACATGTTTCTCTCAGCAACAACAAAACAATGACATTCATATATCAAAACTAATATACATCAAGATATCTTAGCATGCATTACTAATTTATTGCCATAATTATGTTTAGAACTTAAATTCATAAAAGAACACTACATGCAAAGGAGATTAATTACATACAACACTTTTTAAACAATTAGATTCACTTAAATACTCTTATCACCATCAACTACATCACATAAGTCAAGAAATCTATTCTCTCATATATACGTATACACATGCCGCATATATATATATACTTTCATAATACAAAACTTTAGTACTTTAAACCACTAAATTAACAACTATTTTCACCAAGAAACACCATATACATACACATTCTTTACATATACATACACCCGCATGTATACAACACACATAAGATATCAATTTCCAATATGAAACTATAATCCATGACATGCAATTCGAATTAAATAACACTAACACTCTATTACTCAATAAACTCAAGTGAAATCACATGAAACTCTAGTTTCTCCCTCAACAACACCAAACTCAAATATACACATACACCTATACATACACATGGATACCAGCATGCATAGTAGAAGTTTAATATAAAAGAAGAGAAAATATTAGATCCTTACCTAGCAACAAAGGAAGAAGAAAAAGTTGTGTGCTTGTGTGTGTGGTTTTTTGGCCGGGGAAAAGAAAACCGAGAGGAAGAGATGGGGGAGGATGATGACTCGGGTAAAATGAGGAAAGAAAGAGGGAGGCTGATGTTTATTTAATAAAACAAGGGTATTTTGTTAATTTCACGTATAAAAGTTTTTGTTTTAATAGTTTTCTTTTGATAAATGAATGCAAAAACGTTTCCTTAATAAAATACAAACTGTTCTGAAAGTTCTGAAAGTTATAAATTTTATATTTTTAAAATGAAGAGCATGAAATTAGCTTCACGTGCATATTTTTAAAATATTTTTCTGATGCACGGTTATTTTTGTATGAATTTTACAAGCTTGACTACGAAAAGTGCAAAAACAGTTCTTAATTCGAATTAAAAATAGGAAATAGTCCAAAATACTCACTTTCACATTATTATAAAGTTTTTAATACCAAAAATAATGATTGTAGAACAATAATAAAAGTTTTATTGTTTTCCAACTATTTTTCAGAAATTTAAATAAACATTTATTCACACTTTATTTTTCAATATTCACTTAAAATTTCATAAATAAATTTCCAAACACTCTAATAATCACATAAATAAATTTCAAACATACTAATAATCACTTAAACCACACTTTAGCATATAAATATCACATATTTTATTTTTCTAACTAACTTCTCATATTTCCATAATTCCCACTTTTTCACTTTTCAATTTCCACTTTCACATTTCACTTTCACATTTAAATTTCCATCTTTAAATTTTATAATGCTATTATAGCATCAATAAATCTATAATTCACTTTATCACAATTCCTCTAAAATACATCAGACTGGAATAAATATATTATTATATATATTTATTCTCTACTTTCACATAAATAGCACAGAAACAAATAATCATTATATTAAAATTTAACGGTCGTTACATTATTTCTCGGAGATTGACTTGAGATCCAGTCTGAGGATATACTAAGGATTGCGATTAGAATGAGTTATGAGCATTTCAAGTTCTGGTGATATTATGTGGAGTAACAAGTGTATGAGTCGTCTCTAAGAATTTAAAGAATATGGTGTATGAAGAGTACTTGGTTAAGCAAATAATATTTATTGATAACATCCTCAGCTATTGAAAGGTTAAGAAAGTCGGTATAGAATGCCCAAGGATTTCCCTACGAAGGTTGAAAAGAGAGTAACTGTATGTTAATATTTCAAGGTATAAGTTGTGGTTGAGATTATCAAAAGATTACGGGTCCTATTAACGACCACTCAGGAAGGGCCAGTGTAGTAAAAGATATATAATTAAGATCCCTGAAATTGGGGGAGTGAAGTCGAGTACATGAAGGTGATGAGAAGTTAGTATATGAGATTATTTCCTAGCCTTAACTGATGGAAATGAGTAAGAGGCGGTCGAATATTGGAAATTAAATTGAAAATGAGTACTGCCTATCATCCTTAGATGAAGGGTCAAAGTGAGAAGATGATTCGGACAATATAAGACATGTGCAGAGTATATATGTTGGACAATATAAGGAAACTGAGATAATCACCTATCATGGATTGAGTTTTCTATGCTAATAGTTATCATGTTAGTAAGGGAATGCTACCTTGCGAAGCCTTGTATGGACACGAGCGTGGGTCCTCACTCTATTGGGAGAAAGTGGGAATAAAGATATTATTAAGTCCTGAGCTAATTCATTACATCAAAAGAGTGGGTGTGTTGATTCTAAAAAGAGTTGAAACAGCTCGGGATAGACAAAGAAAGAAAGCGAATTTGCATCGAAAGAATAGGAATATATAGAATTAGGATTGTGGCAGGCAAAAGTTTCACCTTGAAAAAGATTGGTTAAGTTTGAATAGAAAGGACAAGTAGAGTCCTAAATGTATTGAACCGTTAGAGGTATAAATAAGTATAGGCAAAGTTGTCTATGAGTTAATGTTGTCTCCGCAGTTGCAATGTATATATATATAATGTATTCCATGTGTCAATGTTAAGGCAATATATAGTTGATTTGAACCAAGTCATTGATTAGGAGACAATGGGCTCTTATCCAAATCTATTCTGCGTGGAATGATTGATCCTAATCCTGGATCGTTAAGAGAGAGTCCATAGAAGGGAGTTTATATCCCTAATAAGTATACTTTGAATAAATCCTCGAGTCAAAGAGTCTACCTGGAAGTTAGAGTCAGATATGTTTGACAAATATCCTCATTTGTTAGGTTAAATCAGATTCTGAGGACAGAATCTTTTTAAGGGGGGAAGGATATAACGACTCTTGTATTTTTGTATTATTTAAATACGTAATTATGGAATTATTAAATAAATAAAATATGTGTATAGCTTTTGTCTGCTTGGTGTTGTTTTATTATTATATATGTGTGAATTATGGTATACCAGGTTGTTCGTGAAATTAATTATTGAGTTGTACTGAATCGTTTTCACTTTTAAAAGTGAATTTAGTGCAAATTTATTTGCATAAATATTTGGAATGTATCTAAATTTTTTTTTATGGTTTCATAATTATAATAATTATTTTTGGGACTTTATAAAAGTTAGAAATCAATATTTCATCAATTATTTAGCCCTGTATGATTTTCTGATTACATTTATTCGTAAAATCCATATTTAATTCCAGAATTCTTTAAAAATTATGAAACTTATATTTATGTAAGTTTGGAATATTCTGAGAATTTTAAAATTATTTTGGAAATTTTTGGGATTAATTTCATCCGCGCGTTGATTCGTTTAATTGTTAAAAGCGGGTATCAATCACGTTTCAGAAATTATTTTAAAATTATGAAAAAATCATTTTTATTTACTTCGGGATATTTCTAGCATTTTAATATTAATTTGGTAATTTTTGGGTTATTTTAAACGCGCGGTTGTTCGTTAAGTAACGCGATAAGCGGTGTTAAAATGGGGTTTCAGTTCTTGAATTATTCTAGACGTGTGGCAGATTAATACAATTCGTTCTTTTCTTTCTTTTATTTCTTCCTTCCCTTCCTTCTACGGAAGCCATATCAATATCTCTGTTTCTTAATCTCTCTGTTTCGATTTTCTCTTGTTCTCTCCCTCCGTTCTCTTCTTTCTTCCCTCTGTATTCTTCTTCCTCGCTTTCCTGAGCTGCTGCCGCCACTTTCCGGTCACCCCCGTGATTTTATCTTCTTTCCGGTGATTTCCGTTCTGATCTCTGTCACATATATGTATATATACATAATTATATATGTGTATATTATTGTGTGTGTATCTAGGTTGTTTATGTGTGGGGTTTATGTGTGCAGCACGCGCGTGTACCGCGCGTGTGTGCTGTTGTGTTGTGTTGTATTTGCTGTGTAGTTTCAGTTCTGTTAATCCTGTGATTCTGATTCCATGTAATTGTTTCTGCAGATAAAGTATTGAAAAAGATCCGTGAAATGAATATTCGTGTGGAAAATTAAATTCGTAATTGGTGAAATTTACGTTGGAAACCCGAAATTAATCAAGTACCCGTAAATTTTGCCGCCGTCGGTGATGAACCTCGGCGAGCCGGCGGTGGACGATGATGATGTATATCTGAGTCCTATTATTTTAAAATAAATAAATATGAAATATGAATAATAAATAAAAATTGTAATTAAGTTGGAATTTAGAAATTTATGGAATTTTGATTAATATGATTGGGTTGAATCGGAGGTTGGGAATTGTATTCGGATTATAGTTGTGATTAGTTGTTGAATTGACGTCGATTGTATTCGACGGGTAGTCCGATAAATAAAGGAGACGCTGCCCGATTTCCGGGAAATTGACCTGCGGAAATACGGCAACGTATTTGATGATTTTCGAGACGTAGAGTGGCTATATATATATATATTATATGAAATTTGATTGTACGATGTGATAAAATATTTTGGTTAAAACCAATAACCCTAGTTTCGCAAAGTGACGAATATATGTATTTTCTGGAAACGAACTGATTTTCGAGAATGTGAACCCTAATTGTTGCGTCTGTTATTATAATATATATAAGTACAAGTCGGGATTGTTGTCGTTTGGGTAGGATTGGTATTGAGGATATATCAAGCATACCTGGTCATCTAACATAGGGTATCTCGACTCTGTAGGTTCTAGTCGAAGGACTCAAGACTTGATATCAAACTAAAGATAACCTAGTGATCAGTCGACAAGCGCAGCGAGGTTCTAAGCGAAGGACCTGAGCGTTGATATCGGATCCAGAATAGCCTAATAGATAGACGATAAAGCCAAGCGTCCAATTCTGTTCAAGTTCAATCAAAAATAGTTGTAAGCTCTGCAAGGCAAGTACCCCTGACCATTCCTTTATGGTTCAGTATATATGAATTAAATGTTGTTTTACTTTTGAATAGGAATAATAATGTTTTAAGTTACGTATCCTCTATGCTTGAAAATGTTGTAAATATGTGTTTTGGGGAAAAGTAACTTCTGAAAGTACCTATCTCTAGAATGTGATTAAAATGAAAGTAAGTTTTGAATAGTGTGCTGTGATAAAATTGTTTCGAAAAGAGATAGGTAAAAGTGGATTTGAAAACTGGATAAAATAAATCAGATATTGGATAATGTTGCATAAGTGGCTAATTCGGTTGCACGCATTACATAAACGATTAGTCCAACATAGATAATCAAAGACCTAGCTAGTCTCTGCAGATCCGGTTATTTTGTGTAAAAGCCCGATCAGCTTTCCTAGACATTTTATGTGATAGCCCGACCAACTATCCTAGATAATTTGTGTGGAGGCCTAATCAGTCGTCCCTAGATAACATCCAATACATATCTGATTGTGATTTTGCGGTTCCAGTAATGGAGCAAGTGATTGAGGTTCCAGTAACGGAACAAATGGTTTGGGGTCCCCGTAACGGGACAAATGGTTTTATGGTTCCTGTAATGGAACGGAAGGTTTGAAAATGAAAATAGCATGCTAACATTGAACTCTGGTATTTATGCATAACACACGACTGTTAATTTTGTTTTGCAGAGCATGCTAGTTTTGATATCCAGTTTATACCTGTTTTACATGTTTCTAACAAGTTATAAATTCTGTTCCTATAACTTCTTTACTTTAAACTGTTTTACTTGTTATTCATATAGTGATACTGCTGAGCATTTGATTGCTCACCCTTGTAGAATGTTTTATATATGTATTGTTGATGCCTAGGAGATTCTTCCGCGGTAGTCAGGGCAGAGTTCCAATTCCTTCTGTGCCCGGCTCCTCTGAGGTAGTTGTGTTGGACCAAAGATGGTCTATTGAGTTGCTGTATTAAGTTAGTTACGTTAGTATGGTTTGTTGTAAGTTGGTTCGTATTAGTTGTAAACTTAATCATACTTAAACCTGGAAAAGGTCTTAGTAAAAAGGGGTCGTGGTTATGTATAATTAGTAATTTGGATTATATTCTGTTTATTATTATTGTTGTTGGTGACGTCAACTCCTGACCCCGGGGCTGAGTCTGTCACAGTACAGATGATGTTGCTTGGGATAGATTCAAGGAGTTGTTTTTAGAGAAGTATTTCCCTCCGTTTGTTCAGGATCAAATGGAATTGAAATTTCTGGAGCTAAAGTAGGGGAATATGTTAGTGGCAGATTATGAAAGTAAGTTTGAGGAGTTGTCCAGGTTTGTACCATCATGTGAGGATACTGATAGGAAGAAAGCTAAGAGGTTCCAGCAAGGTCTTAAGCCATGGATCTGAGGGAAGGTGGTCATATTTGAATTGGATACGTATGTGGGAGTCATACAGAAAGCTATGATCGCAGAGACAGAAAGTGAAATGTCACAGAAGGAGAAGTAGAATAAGAAGAGAAAGTTTGAGGGATGTCAAGGACAGTCCCAAGCAGGGAAGTTTCCAATTTTTAATCAGAGGAAAGGTAAGTTTCAGCTCGGAAGGAATTTTAATAGAAAAAATGCAGGCAACGGAGGACAAGGTAATCGTCTAGCCACTGGGAACTAGCCAACCCAGCAGAGGCCAGCTTTACCTGACTGCCAAGTATGTGGAAAGAAACATGAAGGAATTTGCAGCAAGTTGAATGTGGTTTGCTATAGATACAACCAGAGGGGGAACTATTTAAGGGAGTGTCATAATCAACCAGTTAGAGAGCCAGCCAACAAGGATCAGCCTACCACGATTATGAGATTGAGAATTCTGGTAATGAGTTTGGTGCTGACTTGATACCATTTAAGTTAGGAGAGTTTGACATTATTTTAAGAATTGACTGACTATCTAAGCATGATACTCAGATAGACTGTCGTAATAAGAAGGTAATCTTGAAGACGCCAGATGAGAAAGTGACAACATTTAAAGGTAAAAAGCAAAAAAAGAAGTTCTTGACGATGATTGAAGAAAAGAAGTTACTACGAAAAGGATACGAGCATTTCATTGCTTATGTGATAGATGGAAGTCAGAAGCCTGCAAAACTGGAAGACATTTCAGTGGTAAATGAATTTCTAGACGAGTTACCAAGACATCCTCCAGATAGAGAAATTGAGTTTGGGATCGACTTATCACCTGGAACGGAACCAGTATCTAAGGCCCCGTACAGAATGGCACCATTTGAAATGAAGGAGTTGGCAAAGCAATTACAAGAGTTATTGGAGAAAGGAGTGATTAGGCCCAGTGTATCCCCATGGGGTGCACCGGTACTATTTGTTAAGAAGAAAGACGGAAGCATGAGGTTATGCATCAACTATCGAGAACTCAATAAGCTTACAATCAAGAACAAGTATCCATTACCTCGAATCGACGATTTGTTTGATCAGCTGAAAGGAGCTAAGTATTTTTCTATTATTGAATTGAGATCCGGATATCATTATCTAAAGATTAAACCTGAAGATATACCAAAGACAGCTTTCAAAACAAGGTATGGTCATTATGAATTCTTAGTAATGTCTTTTGGATTAACCAATGCCCCAACAACATTTATTGTAATATCCGGGACATGACGTGTAATTACTTTTATCAACAAATGATTATTATGTAATTATTACGTGAATTTTTGGTGAATTATTTGATGGTTAGTGATATTATTTGAATGTTCATATGTGGTAAAGTCTAGGTATGTTAATTTTATTATGTCCACAATAAGATATAGATAATTTAGGTATTTTTCTGGTAATTTTTGGAGTATTATATGATTTTATATTGATTTATAAATTTATTACTTATTTTCTGAATAATTACAAAATTATTTTATAAAGCCGGGAATCGTCCAACCTCAACCGTTTTTATGTTTTTACAACCCGAAACTCTTCCGAAAACTCCTTCCTAACCTAATCTGGTAATTCCAGACATTTTTAATGTTTTGACTTTTTCGATCCGGATTACGGTTTGACCCGTGCGCGGCCCGGCGCGATATTTTCGATACGCTAACCCTTTTCGATAACATTATCTTCCTACAATCATTTTATAAAAGCCCGGTTTTTATAATTATCCGAAATAGGATGACGTTTATCAAAAACAGGATAGTGCTTATCCAAAACAGGATAATGCTGATCCAAAACAGGATAGTGTTTATCCAAAAAGGATAATGTTTATCCAAAATAAACGTATTTATGGATCCAACATGATCCAAAATGTACTAATATTCTGTAAATATAAATAGCCGTTTCTTATTTCATTTTCACGCGTAAATTATAATCAGACAGTGAAAATCCCTGAAAACCAGAAAAAAGTTTAATAAAACACCATATTCTTGAAAATCAATCGCACAAATGAAGGCGTTATCGAACTCCGATTCGGGCATGCAATATATCAAAACGAAGCTCTCAAAATCTTCTTTCTGAATCAACCATTTGTTTTTGCCCAGAAATCAAGGTTTTTTTTTGTGATTTAATTATTTAAATTCAAATTAATTATGGATTAAACTATGAATTTTTGTTCTATATGTTTTTAATATGATTTGATGGCATAATCGTGTAGATTTTTTCTTCCTGGTCAATTTGGTATATTATATGTTAAATTTGGAGTTCAATTACATGTAGAAAAGTTGATTTGATTCTAGAGTTTGAATGTTCTTCGTGTTCTTGAATAATCTCACCGGAAAATTTAACTTTTTGGCTAGATTTTCGACTCGTTGAACCTGGAAACGTATGGCTTACATCATTAAATAGTGAAAGGATATCTTTGATATATTATTTATTTTGCTATTTGCACGATTAAACATAAAATTAAGAACACGTACATCCTCTCAATTAGAACATGAATTTAATTGATCCAAATCAAAGTCAAAAAGTGAAACTAGAAAAATAATGTCTTTTAAACAGATAAAAGAGATATTTCATTCTTGCAAAATATTAAAACTATATCTTTATGGAATATATCTCTAAGTTAATATGATCAAAGAAGAAACATCAAGATATGATATATCTTAGATCTGTGTTGCAACAGGAATATGGCAACAAGCTCGAATAAGGAATATTGCAGAAATACTCTTTAGAGATCTCGTGCTATATCAAAAATATTTAACTCTTTCGCTCCAAAATATATCTCTACATATATCAAAAGAGTTTTCATTCAAAGTTTATTAATATTCAAGGTTGGAATAGTAATATCCATTTCTGCAACTCATTTATGAATACTTACAGTAATTTTCTCCCGTTTCGTAAAATCAACATTTCTCGGAGAAAATTATTCAAAAATACTCAAACATATTTTGTTATGACCGGCATTTTATGTAATATTATCTGTGGATTTTGTGTGATATTAAAGCCGTAAGTGAATATACTTAACGGTTGTACCTTGTGTGAATGAAAAATATCTGCATTTTAAATTTGCTTTATGTAGTATATGATTTTTCAAAGCAAGAGTTTATTTATTTCCTTTATTTTTGATTTATAAGGAATATTCTAAACCTTGGAGAAAATTTCTTTTAAAAGTTATTTTGTTCACAAATTTCAAAAGTGATTTTATAAAATTTCTAAAAATCCAAGTTATTTTATGGTATAAATTTTATAATTTTTGAACTT
Organism: Apium graveolens; assembly: GCF_009905375.1. Classification (NCBI taxonomy): domain Eukaryota; kingdom Viridiplantae; phylum Streptophyta; class Magnoliopsida; order Apiales; family Apiaceae; genus Apium; species Apium graveolens. The sequence goes on from NC_133651.1 coordinate 188,699,833, forward strand.
GTATTTTATTTTATAAAAATGAATCTTTACAAATTTGATTTGTTATAATTATCAAATTACATAAGAGACCTTGCATGCAAATCACCCTTCTATTCTCTCAAAGGGCAAATAAGACTTTTCCAACCCCACTAACTCATTTGATTATTACCAAATTACTACATTAGCCTTGCATGCAAAATGGCATAACTTTAGCTAAAGGACATTTTTGTAAGTTCTCACTTCCACTCATTATTTGTCAACCAAAAAGCATAAAATAAACAAATCAAAGTGGGAGAAGTCATTCCACTCATTCCACACTCCAACACACCACAAATTTTCTCTCCTCCCCCTCCCACCATTGCACTCGGTCGAAGGCCTATTTCCCCACCCCCCTTCCATTTTTCATTTCATTCTTCATCTTCCCAAGTGTAAACATTCTACTTACATTCATCTTATATACTTTCCAAGAGTTTTGTGACTTGGAAGTTGAAGTTCCATGGATGCATGTGAAGTTCTTATGTGATCTCCAAAGAGAAACTCTTGATTCTTGTGAATTCAAGAGCTCTCTATGAGATATATTATATATATGTGCTAACTAAGTATTTTATGGAGATATCATGCTTTAAAATCCTTTGCATGCTACTGAAATTTCATTATATATTTATGTTTAGCCATGCATGTTAGTTTTAAGACTTTAAAATGATGATCAACCATGTTTTGCATGCTACTCTTTTCGAAATCATGTTGTTATATTTAAAAATCTATAAATTCGAAATATGTGTGCTTAAAATATATTGTTTCCATGATAAATTTCTTATTAATAGTTAAAAGAAGTTATATTTTATGATTATTAAGGATGAGTAATAGGTACAAGTCGATTTTGCAAGTATTTAAAACTTTATACCTAGCCGAAATCTTGTCATGTGTTTTCCATGAGTTGCATGTTATATTTTTAGTTGCATGTTGTTAATTTTTGGGCATGGATGATCTCCCCTTCTGTTGAGGCACTATTTTAGGATATTAAGACACTAGGTTTACTTTGGAAAGAGTTGGGTGCTTGGTTTTAAGTGGGAGTTAAGGTGGAAAGGGATTAGTTGGTGTTTGTATTTTTCCAGATTTGATGCACTAGTTTATGGGGAAGTTTTGAATGAGCATTTGTTGTGTACTTTAAGGCCCAAACCACCAGAAGCTAGAATTAGGAGTATATAAAAGGTTTTAGGTGTTTTTTTGAGGTTTATAAGTCGTTTGGTTAGGTGCACAAGTGAAATCACAAAATCTGTCCAGCAGGGGACAGTTTTGTTGCAACTTAGAAATAGGAAGTTTTGACCATGTCATGGGTAGGCCCTCATTAGGCTCTTTTGGGCCTTAGTTAGAGGGAGTGTCAGAGGAGTTTTTTCAGCCATAATTCATAGGATTTGAGTTAGAACCATGTGTCACAAGTAAGTTCAATTCAGTGCGTTTTCTGCCTAGAAAAACAGGGGAACCATGGACTTTGAGCTTAGGCCCAAGGAGGCCCAAGCTAGGCCCTTGAGCCACATCAAGTTTGGGAGATGACTTATGGTCAGAAGAGTCTCGTGTAAAAGTTTTGGAGGTAAACTTGTAGTTTAAGAGTGTCTAATGCACTCAAGAAACCATAGATGTCATTCTGAAATTTACTCCAGTGAGCACTTTCACTTATCACATAGTTTTAGAGTACTTAGGAGGAAGATCTAGGTTGACCATTATGGTTGCAAGATAGTATAAATCCATTAGAGTAAAAGGCCCAAGTGAGGGTCAATAGGTTTTGGATAGTTAAGTAAAGGCACATTGAGTAAGAAAGCCAAAATTTGGGAACTTTGTCTAGTTTAGCGACCAAGTGACTTAAGTTGGGGATCGAGATCATCCAAGCCTAAGTGTTACATTATGGTGTATGTGATATTATTTGGTATTAAATGTGATATCTGAGTATATGTGGCTATGTGTACAATTATATTTATAAGGTGAATATAAATTGCGTGCATATAGGCCTAAGTGCCATTTGTGTTGTAAATAGGTTGAGTTGGTGAGAGTATAATATAATGAGGTTATTACTAATTGTGTAGGATCTCGAGACGAGGGTAAAATTGCCATAAAGGTCGAGTGAAGCTTCCAGTTGCTCCTACCAGCCAGACCAGACCAGCCTTTCTCAAGGCAAAGTGATTCAACCTGTCTTCGTATTCACTGCGAATGTGTAACAATTAGTTCATATATATATTTTGATGCGATTATCCTGAGTCATTTTGATATACTTGAAATAAGCGATTCTTACGCCTATCTTTGAATTATATAGGAATGCCATGATAAAATAAAGAGTTATTATAATACTTGATTGATCCTCTTGATTAACATGCTAATGATTCCTAAAGTATTGATATCTCACCCTGATGCTTGAACCCCTATAGAAACTTTACCTTGATACCTAAAAGCCAGATATTCATCAAAGTTGTCCATATTTGATTGATACCCCTCTTTCTTACCCTAAAGTTTGACAACCTTGAGCTAAAGATCATTTCTTCATACCCTAACACCCTTAGTATTCATGAAGCTTATCTTCTTGATGTTCTAGCACTTGTACCTTGTCGAAAACCATTGCTTTAAGCCTAGTTTGGAATTACTCTTTCATAATATCCAATAGCCTTGCTAAATTTCCTTGTCCAAGTTCTTGTATATGGAAACCTTTCAGTTACCCTAATAGAGTAAAGTCTAGTGGATCATGGCCTTGAGATTTTGTGACATATTTCCAGTGTTTCAAGTTGATCTATAATCCCTTGATAAAAATATTTACTACTTAAGAGATTTTGTTATAAATCGGCATCAGTTTTTGAAATGATTAAAATGTGGATTTTCAGTCCCAAAGGGGGATAAATGTTTTTTTTGAATAGTGGATTTGGACTGAGACGCGAGTCCTTTCCACACTTATATTGTAGGCTTAAAAGTTGCCTAGGGATCCCATTAATGTTTTAGAACCCAGCGAGGTTCGGGATTACTTCGCGGCTGATCACCGGCTGTAATCCGTAGCGTCATAAAATGATTTTGATTAAGATATGATTTTGAAAATGTTTTGATACAAGCAAATGATGCCATCACCCAAAGTTTTATCTCTTGTTATTATTGGTTATGTCATCACATTGTCATTCTTCAATATATATCTCGATTTATGTTTTGTATCGTATTATCTAGCACTTGTTGAGCATTTGGCTCACTCCTTGCTTTATCCTGATATTACAGCTAGCAGCTATGGTTAGATTCAAGCAGACAGCACGTAAGACCTGTGACGCTGATGCGTATGTCCGAGCTCAGGTAGAATAAGAGATAGTTTTGTGTGAGGACCCGATATTGAAATCAGTTGTAATAGATGGTAGTGTTGGGCTGTTCCAAACCCTAAACTATAAGATCTTGGATTCGGTTATGTTTACTTTCTTCAAAATATTGTAATAGTTATATTTATTTTGTTTGTTAAGTTGGGGGTGTGACATATTTCCTATCATCCAAATATATTTTATATATATTTTAAGTATTTATACAAGTCAAAACTTTGGTCAAAAGATCCATCTCGTTTATTTCAAGACCAACGATATTTTTATTCGGAAGAAAGGCTGACAAAACAGTCTCATTTTTAGATAAAATACTTCCACATGCTAGAATGACTTAAAATTTGGTATGGATCATTTAAATGGTATTTTCTAAGTATGGTAAAAATTTTGTAGCAATCGGAGAATTTTTTTTCCAGCCACAAAAATCGAGGCAGTTGGTCCCACAGTTGACCATGTTTGACCTAGTTACCATTGACTAAAGTTGACCAAAACTTGCAGGACATCATTTTATATTATTTAAGTATTTATAATATTTTTTATGGTATTTATTTAGAAGTTTTTAAGGTGGTCATAATTAATGGTATTTAATCCTTAATTAAAGTGATTGAACAATGATTAAAAGAAAAGGAAAATATATATTTATTCAAATATATCAGCTGGGGTTTTGAACCTATAAGTTGTTTGTCTTATATGGCTATGTCAAAGAAACACAACATACTTGCCAAGTCATCAATCCAAGTGACATACACCATCCAACATCCATTTTCCTCAAATCTCCACCATTCAATCCACCCAACTCCTCCTATAAATAAACCCCCACCCCAACCCATTTTCTTCAAGCTAAAGATCCACAAAGTTTCGGGGATTTTTTCAAGAAGTGCTTCTCTTCATCTCTTTCAAATTCTATACACACACTTCTTCTCAAAAACCTTCTCTCTCTTCTATATACTTACATATATACAAGGTTTTTTGAAACCCAAGCTTAGCTTCACCCAACCAAGCTTTATCCCACCAAGTGAGCTCATCCACTACCACTTCCCAGCCTCCCGAAGGGCTGCCCAAGTTCGACCAATGTGCCAAAATCTGGCCGAACCTCCGGCGAACTTTTCCGACCGTTTTTTAAAAGTGGTTAGTTTTAGCTTCTTATTTTAGTTCTTTGTATTTAAGCTTTGTACTTAACTTCTCTACTTCATCTTAAGATCTAATATAAGCTCTCTTATAAAGGAAGTTCTCGGGGAGAACTTAGATTCAAACTCGGAATTCGAATAAGTACTTTATCTTCATAAAAATCATTCCAACGAGAAGATCTAAAAAGAAAAGTACTTTATCTCCGAGGGGAGATTATATTTGACACAAGTACGAGTTAGCCAATTATTTCTTACACTTTAATTGGATCTTGGCTAACACTCATTCGTGCTCATAAAATAATTACGAAGTTTAAGTGTAATCCCTTCTAGCATCTTTAGTGCTCTCCGCGGATTACTACTTGTCTCATATAAACACTTCGTAATTTGTCAAATCTTAAAATGGATCATACGAGTTAGACAATTACTTAACGCTCTTTAATCGGATCTTGTCTAACTAATAACGTACATATAAAATATTACAAAGTAAAAGTGCAATCCCTTCTAACATCTTTAGTGTTCCGGGGGATTATAGCTTGTTTCATATAAACAACTTCATAATCATCCGTTATTTAAAGACGAATCAAATCCATGAGTTAGCCAATTATTTTTACGCTATTTAATTGGAACTTGGCTAACACATATCGTGTATATAAACAATTATGAGATATATCGTATAAGCCCCTTCTAACATCTTTCAGTGTTCCGTGGGGTTATTATTCGATATATATAAACTACTCGTAATTATTCGTCTAAACTTCAAAAGCACGATCTTACACCAATTACTTGCACTTCTATTATTTGGATCTTGGCTAAGAATCATAAAAATTATACAAGTGCTTGAAGTTAAAAGTATACTTTGACCACATAAGTGTCAAAACATAAGTATACTAAAATCGTTAAGCCTACGAGCGTAAAGGATAAGTTACAATTCCGAGATTGTAACTAAAGTATTTTTCGATTTATAAATACGTAATCGAAAGAAGAAGAATACTATAGAAGTCATAAGCTATACGTGCTTTATATAAAAGACTTCTCATATTACTCCACAACTTCGTTAAACCTATAAAGGAGTAATTATAAAAATACTCAGACTACCATTTATTATCTTAAGTCAAGTATTCTTATTTAGTTTTAATATTCTTATTTGAATATTATACTATTTGTGGGCTAGTACAGTAACATACAAGTTCAAACCATCTTTCCTATACTTGGTTTGTTTCGTGGTTAGTCTTGTTAGTTTTGTAGTGAGGTGAAGTGACGTGAGGTGATTCTCGTTCTAAGACCCAAGTCCTAGATGTACTAATGGGGAGTTAGTAGTCTTCGTACCGTGAAGAAGAGGAAAGACCCAAGACCGGATCACTAAGATCCAAGACCGACAAAAGCTAAGAAAGACAAGTCCACACAAAGGCTCTACAAAAACTTTGAAGAAATAGCGGGAAGTTATTGTCTAAGATAAGTTCTGTAGGTATTAAATTTATCTTGAGGTGGTGACCCTTGTGTTACGCACCAAGACAAATACTTGTAAAGGGTGTAAAGGCTTCTCCTCCTACTAAAGGAGCGAGTTTATTATAAGGAAAAATCCCGAGTCCGGGAGAGGAGCTCGGGGACTGGAGTAGGGGTGAGCAAATCTATTAGAGGTTGCGCCATCGTGAACCAGGATAAAATCACTGTGTGGTATTTTCTTTCCTTGCACTTTATCTTCCGCACATATAAACTGCATAACCACTCGATAAAGTTTTAAAAAGGGATAAAATATTTTGTATAACGCCACAACAATTTTTAAATTGGTAATTAAGTTATTCAACCCCCCTTCTAGCTTAAAATAGCCCTCATACGGGACCTTACAATTGGTATCAGAGCAGTGCTTTTTAACGTGTTTGTTAAGTGATTTGCAGATTTACAGGCACAACAAAAAGTGATCCGAAATGGCGTATATTAATCCTGTTGGATATGGTGAAGGTCTATCTAGCTCACGACCTCCTCTATTTGATGGCACCAACTTTGCAACATGGAAAACGAGGTTTCACATTTATGCTAGATCTTAAGGAGCCAAAGTTTGGATGGCTATAGAAGACGGTATTCGCATTCCTACCAAAACTATCGATGACATCATCGTCGAAAAGAAGGTTAGTGAATACAACTTAGAGGAAGAAGCCACAATGAATATAGTCTCAAAGGCGGAAATGGTTCTCACAAGTGCACTTGCAAAAAAAGAATATAAAAAAGTAAATAATTGCAAGTCGGCACAAGAAATGTGGAACAAATTAGTGGTAACCTATGAAGGAACCACTGATATAAAAGATTCTCAGATGGATACATTGATCCAAGAATATGATAACTTTAAACTCCAAGAAGGAGAAAATATCATCGATATGGAAACAAGATTTTTACTCGTATTATCGATGAGTTATCTCAACTTGGAGAGAATTATACTCAAAATAAAAAGAATAGAAGAGTGCTCATATCTCTACCTCCTAGTTGGAAGGTTAAAGTCACTACTATAAAAGAGATTCACAATTTAAATGAGTATAAAATTGATAACCTATTCGGAAATCTTCGTGCTTACGAAGAAGATAATATTCCGAAAAAGGCTACTCCAAAAGTAGAAGATAAAAAGAAAAATATGGCTCTAAAGGCCATATTAATTAATGAAGATGAAAATGACGAGGAGTTAAACGAGGAACTCCAAAATCTCGATGAGAGTGAAATTGCTCTACTCACGAGACAACTTCGTCGTGTGCTTCAAAGCATAGCTCAAAGATATGGAAAAGGCTTCCTTAAATCAAATAATCAACAAAGAGTTTTTAACTCTAACGGAAGGCCAAATTACTCTCAAAATTATTCCTCCAACTATAAGAGTAATTATCCGTCAACGAGCTACAATAAAGGCAAAGGCAATCAAAATATAAATACCTATAGTAATGCCAATGCCTCTACAAACCATCCGGTTTACACTCCTCCAAAACCTAAAGATCCATCTCTGGAGGAAACACAAGATGTGTGTTTCGAGTGTAAACAACTCGGTCATTATAAAAGAGAATGTCCTAAACTTTCAAAGGGACGAAGTCTCGTGGCCAAAAATGGTTGGGATCTAAGTGAAGATGAAGAAGCTCCGGAAGCTAGTGAAGAAGTGGTCAATCTATGCTTAATGGCTCTCAGAGATGAAACTACCTCAACGGAAATCTCCTCTTCAAAACAAGAGGTAACATGTAACTATGTCTCAATTAAATCTTTATTAGATGAATCTAATTTATCTCTCGTAGATATGAATAAGCATAATTTAATTGAACTTGCAGTAAGTTATAAGAATAAATATAAAGATGTTGAACAAAGGTTTCATTTGTTATGGTCCGAGAAGATGAAAATTGAGGAAATTCATCATACTCAAAATAAAGAATATACTCGGATGATGGACTCAAAAGTCCAAGATGAGAATGAGATTACATCTCTAAAAGATCAAAACCATCTCATCAAGATTGAGGTAAATAAACTTCAAGAAAACATACTCAATCTTGAAATGGAGAATATATCATTAATTCTCAAAGACGAAGAGATGGAACGTGAAAAGATACAATTGAGTGATAATATTTGTAAACTTCACGTTGATCTATTGAACTTAAAGATTCTAAATGAATCAAATGTTCAAGATAAAGAAACATCTTATAAAGACAATCTTGATAAAGAAAATGTGCTATTAGAAACCAATAAGCTTAAAGGTGAAGCTCTAAGGTTAAAAGAAGAAAATTATAAACTCATAGCTCAAGTTATGGATCAAGAAAGAATCCTTAACAACAAGATTGATGCCTTAAAGAAAGAAAATGATAATCTTGAAGAAGTCATTCAAAGATTTACAAAAGGCAATAAGATGTTGGATCAAATGGTGCATACAAAAACCTCATATAATCATGAAGGTTTGGGATATAATAAGAATTCTCCTCCTAAAGGAAATACTCGGAGATTTGTATCACCAATAAAGACTTCACCCGAATCACCATCTTATAAATGTTCTTATTGTAATAAAATGGGACATACCATTCAATATTGCAAATTCAAGAATGGTGAAATTAAGGGGAAGCATATATGGATTCGCAAGGAATCATACAAGAAAGATGATAAACGTGTGCCTCACAAAAATATGGAATATAAGAATCCAAGGCAACAAAGGTCTCATCAACCAACTATGTTTCAAAATAAAAACACATAATATCATGTAAATGGTAATGCATTTAGAAGGCAACAAACTCTTAGTAGAAATGCTTATGCTACTTACCATGCTAATAATAGATATAATATTTATCATGCTCCATCAAGATTTCATAATAGCTCTAGGTATTATCAACCTCAAACTAGGCCTTATGCATCTAGAAATATTTATATGCCTAATGATAATTATACCATGCTTAGATTATTTCATAAATCAAATGTTATATATGATGTACTAACCCCAGGACCCTCAAGACAAAGGGGTACTTATAAATTTAACTAATCATGGTTGTAGGTTTGTCTTGCCGCAAAACAAGACATATGGTACCTTGATAGTGGATGTTCAAGACATATGACCGGTAATAAGTCACTCTTGAACAATATTAAAAAGGTTACCGCGGGGAGTGTAACATTTGGTGATAGTAGTAAATGAAACATTGTCGGCATCGGAGATATCAGAAATGGGAAAGTTAAAATTTCCGACGTCCAATTGGTCACCGGGTTAAGGTACAATCTTCTCTCAATAAGTCAATTATGCGACAATGATTACAAGGTAATTTTCTACACTACTCATTGTTCTATATTAGATAAATTTGGAAAGTTGGTTCTCACTTACCCTAGAAATAAAAATGTTTATACATGTGACATGAGCAAGCAAGTGAACGTGTGCCTAATCACTATAAATGATGATCCATGGCTATGGCATCGAATATTAGGACATGCCAACATGAAGTTGATAAAGAATATATCAACTAAAGACCATGTTCGGGGTATACCAAAACTAAACTATCATAAAGGTCATACTTGTGAAGCTTGCGAAGTTGGTAAACAAATTAGAGCTTCTCACAAAGCAAAGTTTATGGTATCTACCTCGAGACCTCTCGAGCTACTACATATGGATCTTATTGGTCCAGTTCCAATACAAAGTCTTGGAGGTTGCTCATATACGTTGGTGGTTATGGATGATTATTTTACGATTCACATGGACTGAATTTCTCAAAGCCAAAAGTGATGCTTTTGAATCATTCTCATCTTTATGTAAAAGGATTCAAAATCAACAAAATAAAATCATAGTCTATATAAGAACTGATCATGGTAAAGAATTTGAGAATTCAAGTTTCACCAACTTCTTTGATGAACATGGCATCACACATAATTTTTCCGCTCCATACACTCCTCAATCCAACGGAGTAGTTGAATGGAAAAATAGAACACTCCAAGAAATGGCTAGCATAATTCTAAATGAATATCATCTACCTAAATATTTTTGGGCCAAGGCTATGTCAACCACTTGCCATATTCTTAATCGGGTTTTGCTACGACCTATAAAATAACTCCTTATGAGTTATATTTTGGAAAAACTCCGAAACTAAGCTACTTTCGAGTATTCGGAAGCAAGTGCTTCATATTAAATTCAAAAGAGTACCTTACAAAGTTTGATCCTAAATCAAACGAAGGTATATTTCTTGGATACTCGAACAATAGTAAAGCTTATCGAGTGTTTAACCTCAAATCGCTTGTGGTGAAAGAATCTATGAATATTGCTTTTGATGTAAGTAAACCATCGGGAATATAAAGATCTTGTTGACCAAGAAAATATTGAACAAGATGATATTGAAAAGGTTATTCGACAATTCGAAAATATGGATCTCAGAACTCCCATACATAAAAATCCATTAGAATTTGACGAAAAGGTAGATGAACTTCCTCAAGCAATTCCCACTATAAAAAGTCATCCATTAGATAATGTGCTTGGAGACTTAAGGAAGGGAGTTCAAACGCGGTCACAAGTTCAAAACGTTGTGAATCATCTTAGTTTTCTATCTCAAATAGAACCTAAGACCGCGAAAGAGGCTTTATTAGACGAGGATTGGATTTGTGCTATGCAAGATGAATTGCTCCAATTTACTCGTAGTAAAGTGTGGAAACTTGTCCGTAAGCCTCATGAAACTTCCATAATTCGTACAAAATGGGTATTTCAAAATAAATTAGACAAGAATGGAATGGTAGTTCGAAATAAAACAAGATTAGTTGCACAAGGATATACCCAAATGGAAGGAATAGACTTTGATGAAACATATGCACCGGTAGCAAGAATTGAATCAATTCGAATGCTATTGGCTTATGCTTGCCATAAAAATTTCAAAGTCTATCAAATGGATGTGAAATCTGCATTCTTAAATGCGATATTGGAAGAGGAAGTATATGTGAAACAACCTCCCGGGTTTGAAGATGCAACACATCCCGATTATGTCTATAAATTATATAAAGCTCTATATGGCTTAAAACAAGCCCCAAGAGCATGGTACGAAAGGTTGAGCAAGTTCATAGTAGAAAATAAATTTAAGATGGGAACGGCCAATAAAACCTTATTTACGAGGCAAGAAAAAGATGATATATTGCTCGTACAAATATACGTAGATGACATCATATTTGGCTCAACTAATGATGCACTATGTAAAGAATTCTCTGAAAATATGAGTAAAGAATTCGAGATGAGTTTGATGGGAGAATTAAACTTCTTTTTGGGATTGCAAATAAGGTAATCTAATGAAGGCATTCATATCTCTCAATCCAAGTATTGTAAAGAGATTTTGAAAAAATTCGAAATAGATAATGCCAAACCCATCTCTACTCCTATGTCTACATCCGATAAATTAATGGAAGATCCAAAAGGAATTCTCGTAGACATAAAGAAATATCGAGGAATGATAGGTAGCTTGCTCTATATAACCGCAAGTCGTCCCGATATTCAATATAGTGTTTGTAAGTGTGCTAGGTTTTAAGTAGCACCAAAAGAATCTCATTTATCAGCGGTAAAAAGGATATTGAGATATCTTAAAGGAACCACTGATGTTGGTCTTTGGTATCGAAAAGGAATACCATTTGACTTAGTATGTTTTTCTGATTCGGACTATGCCGGCCATTTAGTTGACAGGAAAAGTACTAGTTGTACGTGTCAGTTTCTCGGTGAATGCTTAGTTTCTTGGTTTTCAAAGAAACAAAATTCTGTATCCATCTCAACAACCGAGGCTGAATATATAGCAGTTGCAAAGTGTTGTGCTCAAATACTGTGGATGAAGCAAAACTAGCTGACTATAATATAAAATTTGATGTGATCTCAATCTTATGTGATAATACGAGTGCTATTGATCTTAGCAAAAATCCCGTATTATATTCAAGATTTAAACATATAGATGTGAGACATCATTTTTTACGTGATCATGTCAATAAAGGCGATATAAAAATGACTCATATTAATACTGAGATCAATCTCACTAACATATTCACAAAACCATTAAATTCTGAAAGATTCACTAAACTCCGCTTGGATTTAGGAATGTTGGAATCTGTGAAATAATGGTTTATAAAAAGAGAGTTATAAAGAAATCTCAACGATAAAGATATTTTCCTGATAAAGTTATTAAGTTTATCTAAAACTCAGATTCATCAATAAAGAAATTTATTGATCGGGTTAAGATAACTTAAATAGCCCAGATTAACCGGGAAAAAAATTAATCGAGTGAATATTTATTATTCCATGAGATTTATAAATATTTAGAAGTCTCTCTCAAATAAAGTGTTATTATATTTATTTTCAGTTTATATATATATATATATATATATATATTTCATCTAAAATATATATATAATTATTTACTTACAGATAAATACATAAATATATGTTATTTTTGGTTTCCAAAAGTATATATATATATATATATATCAAATTTCTGTAATATGTAAATAATTCTCTTGAAAAATATTTTCACAAAATAGATATTTCAACAAAATTTTAAAGAGAATAATCCAGCTATTTTTTAAATAAATATATATTTTCTGAAATATTTCTTCACTATCCAGCCCAAACAAAAATTATCCAGCCCAAATCTTTTTATAAAGCCCATATATATATATATACCCAATTTTTAATCAGCCCAGTCATAAAACCAACCCAAACCGTTTTTAGCCCAAATAAATCAAACCTAGCATCTGGATCGTTGATCACTTGGTTGATTAAATCTCATCCTTTAATTTACTAAAATATATAAACCTCTATCTGTGTCTACAATGTCATTTGACACAGCTCAGTTTAAACCCTAATCTCTTCTTCTCTCCGCCTCTTACGAAGAACCCTAAATCAATTTCTTCATTTTTCTCTTCGACTCTTGATGAAATTCATCAGATATTATACTTATATTTCATTATTCGTAGTTAGGAACATACGATTAATGTATAATCGTGGTTGGGTTGGTAAAATCAAATCGATTTTCGGTGATAAAAATTGACGATTTGCATATAAATCGAACGAGTATCATCAAATCGAACATTAGATTAGGTGATTTTAATACTTTTATGCTCATATTTCATTTATGGATTTGAAAAACCCTAATGTTTTGTTTAGATTAATGGCAGGAGAAGACTGATTACTCGATTATCTTCTTGGAAAAGAAGTTACGATGGCTGCATGCGACAGAGAAGAGCAAATCGGAAGTTGACTCAGTCCGCGACTGAGTCAATCAGGTAAGTCTTATGAGTCAGGCCGGACTCTAGGCTCAGGTGATTTCTTTTATTTATTTCAGTCTTATTCGAGTGAATTTGTGGTGAAGGGAACTTGACTAGAGTTGAATCAAATTTTATCTAATTAATTCGTATCTTTGTGAGATGAATGTTGTGTGATATGTGTTTGATGAAGTTGTGATTTGATTCTACTCTATGGCTGATCGAATTAAAAGTATGAAGTTCGGATTATTGTTGTAGAGGTTGTTATCTGTTAGATTTGTGATTGTTGGATTCATTATTATCTGTTGGATTCATGATTATCTGTTAGACTTATGATTGAATGTTGGATTAATAATAACTTATTGATTATAAAATTCAGTCAAGAAAGTTTTTTGATTAATCTGGATAATATTTCAATGGTTGCTAAAAATGATCACTTGGCTAAGTTAAAAACAATCTTTATTAGTCTTTGAAGTTTAATTGGACTATAAATATATGTGTAAAATGTAAACTTGATGAGAACATGCTTGACTGAAGTTAAAATATGTGAATCAGTTTGTTTCAAAATCTCTGTGAAATTGTTTCAAATAATGTCCTTTTGCTTGATAAATTATGGAGTTCTGTTATAAAATAACAGATTGTCTTTTGATACGTTTAAGTCCAGAAAAGTCAGTGTCCTAGTTGTTTTGACTTTAAAGTTCCTTAATAACTCAGTATACTTGATGATTTCTTATTTATCTAAAGATGGAGTTACCTAGGTATAAATCCTGTTGGATTGAGTTTTTAACACTGCTATTTGTATTTATGATCTAATTATCTGATTAAGCTTTGCAAAACAAAAATTATATGAATCTGTGCTCTAATTACCTGATTAATCCTTGCAGAACTATAAGTATATGTGATTATGATCTGTGTTATTAAAGTATATTACTTAAGTTATTAACACAGCTAATATACATTACTATTCAATAGTACTTCAACTATGATCTGTCTTGGTTAATTAATCACAGTTATGTCTTAACAGTTTACTGCTAGTACTTTCCTTTAACAAGAAAACAAACTCTTGTCTTCATTATCTGTCAAGAACAATATATAATCAAGAATAAACTTAAAACTGGCCTGTTATTTTTTTTAGTGATAAAATGTGTTTGAACTGGACCCTGAATATGCTATAACTTGTTTTCCCGGGTTACTTGGTTGAACTGAACTCTTACATGATTAACTGTAATTGCCTTTGATAATATCTTGGTTATTTAGCATTAGTCTGTTTAAACTCTACCAAATTGATCTAAGATTCCTGAGATATGAAGTATGTATAAGTGTGTGTCCAAATGTATTTGCAAGCTGTCCTGGTTGATGTCTTAAGCGGAATTCATTGAATTTGGATAAGAAATGTCTTGTTGACTGCAATCCCTACTTGTCTATTTGGAAGGTGTACTGAGTCTGTGCATCTTGTTCACATGAATAGTATAATCTTTGAATTTGAAGTGCAAAACTTTGTACTATTCTGTGCATTTTTTTATTTGCTTGTGCAGTTACAAGAAATCAGATAAGGTATAATCAAGACTGGTTTGTGTAATCTCAAATTAACAAAAATCAATAATACACTCACACACCACCCCTCACAGTAAGACCTGGCAGGGGAGCCTTGAGCATCCCTGTATCTGGATCACTGCTGTGATTAATGGCCACTCAGAAAATATAGGTGACATTTTAGTTTTTTAACTTACTGCATTTAAAATGTTATATCTGATATAAATGATCTGAGTGTTATATTGCCTTGAATGCTATTTGCATTAAATGAAAACCGATTGTGCATGCCATGTTCTGTGTGCATGACATTCTCTTAATTGCATTTCATTAATAACATAGTTTCTTAAGAAATAAATGATACATTCTTTATTAACACTCAAATCTTTCAGAATATTAAATTCAGTTCAAAAGTAACAATTTGTCTGCACTAATCTTGTCTCAAAACTGAACATTCTTAAATGCTTTGTTTGTCACTTGCTAGAGTCTATGTGATAGAGTAAGCTATTTTTCACCTTTATGTCACACATTCTCCAAAATCTGTGTACTTTCTGTACTTCTAACAGTACTAAAACAGTGTCTTCTAGTACTATTTGCTTATGTCAGCTCTCAAACTTTATACTTAAGCTGCTTTATTCACATACTAGGATATGGAATTATGTAAACCATGCCTATGCACATCAACTCTTTGCCAACTGCATTTAATGGAAATCACTGTTCATGAACAGTGAAAGTTATTTTCCAGAAAATTATTTTTCTAACTTAAATTGAATTATGTGATATGTGCATGCATATACACTTGTTTAAAATTGTTGCATTCACACACAAACATAGTTCATTTTGCATTACTCCACTTCACTTGCAACATGAACCCAAATGCCAACCCCTATTACCCCAAGCCCAGACCACTGATTGCAAATCCATATCTTCTTGAAGATATGGAGAAAAATCAGTTTCACCATCACAAAACATCAGCCTTCAAAACTGTTCAATCTTCACATTCCAAACATTACCATAAAAGACACTTTCCACCTAGACAACTCAAAAAAAGGATACAAAAATCACATCATTCCTTTTTACCAAAGCAGAAAATTTCAGAACCCTCATTCCCCTAACCCTAGACCAACTAAGCATTTCCAACCACAAGTTTATACCAGGAAAGCCAATCTCAGACAAGAACCAAACCCTAGCCCAAACATGAACAAACCAAAACATCCACCACCAAAACTATCTAACCCATCAAACTCCAAAAAGTTTCTTGAACTCATAAAAAATGTCCAACCTGGCACTTGTATGGATGTTAAAGGTGAAGTGGAGTTCATCATTAGAAGGGCTAAATGGGATGGTTTAATGTACAATCTAGGAAAATAGTATTTCACTCATCTCATGGGGGAATTTTATTACAACATGAACATAATTAAAGGGGTAGAGGGCATCTTGTATTTCACTACTGCAGTGAATAGGAAAGTTATCTGTGTGGATAAAAAGAGCATAAATAGAGCACTGCATTTACCTCTTCATCTATGTGAGTTGCAATATGAGGACATATTTTCTCTGTTTGTGTTTAATAAGTCTGAATTTGAACTTTTGGTAGGAATGTTTTGTAAGTCCGATGTGCCTGATGGTCTCTGTGATGTCAATTATGGTATTCACTTTAAACATTTCTCTAGCACTTTCCAACACCTTGCTCTCATTATTAGGTCTAATGTTATGCCTAAGCCTAATCAGAGCAAATATTTTGACTTCTTTGATATGAAAATCATACATCTGCTTGCTAATAACAAAATCAATTTCAGTATCTCCTATGTCATTCTCTTGAACATGATAAATGCTCATCTTGTTGATTATATGCCATATAGTATGTTAATTACTTCTCTCTTTACAATCTGCAACAGTCCAACGCCTGAAATCTTTGCAAATCTGGCTGATTCACAAATCACCAATGATCATTTTAGGCCATAAGTGCCCTTGATGAACTGTGAACCTCAAGAGGTCACTCATGTTGTCATTCCTCAGTTCATCAGAGAGGAAGATGTCTTTCTCTCTAAATTTAAGTCTGTCAAGGCCATGTTTAATGAACTAAAAATGGAACTTAAGAGAGTAAAAATTGAAAATGATGAGGTTAAGGAAAAGGTAGGAGAACTAGAGTGTATCACTGCATCTTGTAAACATAGGATTGCATATTTAGAAAACCTAGTTGCATCTACACTAGGAACAAATTGCATGTCTGATCAAGAAATTGTCAATTCATATCAAGTCCCTTTGAGTGAGAACACTGCAATGATTCATGAGTTAGAAGAAGTAGGTGTGGGAGCTAGAGGTCAATTGATTGATAATCTGCCTGATTTAATCCATGTTTGTGATGCTGATGGTAATGTTATTGGATGATATGTGTTGATGTTCTTGCTACTGAGTGCTTATGTACCTTGTCGTGTTGCTGCTTCTGCACCCTTTTTGCTGATCTATTACTGACCTGTTGTATCTCTGTTGGTGTAATTTGAATTAAACCTTTGGATTTCTGATTTGATATTTCTAACCTGAAACTCTGTTTTAATTTGGTTGAACCTAATGGAGTGTATGCACTCCTAATGCTTTGTAATCTCTAAGACAAGTGCAGAACTTTGTTCTATTTAATCAGTGAACCACACTGATTGATATGAACACTTTTATTCAATGTAATATAATTTGCATTCTGTTACATCTGGTGTTGCATACTCTATCATATTTGTATTACAATTTTTGCTCTTAAATTCACTAACCAATCTATGCAGGAACAAAGTCGATTCTAACTTTAAAATTCTATGATTCTTGGTATTAAAATATGAAGTTGTGTTTACTGTTGGTGATGCATTCTCGCTTAATGTTATGTTCTATGATGTTCCCTAATCAGCTCTGTCACTAATCTGTGAAGTTGATTATTTTCAAAAAAAAATTTGTTTTTAGACTACTCTGTCATTTTAATCTTATCTACCAAATTGATTGACAAATTAAACATTCTATAAATGTTTGCCCCTGTCTCTTTCAGATCAGTTGAGAGTTAAGCAATTTGGTAACTTGTATATGTATGTATTATCTAACTAATATGCAGGCCATCCACACACATGCACAGCTCAAAACTGATCAAGCTTAGCTTCTGGAAGCATTATGTCAAAATCATCAAGTCTCATTCTGCCAATGTATGACAGGTATACATTCTTAACCTATAATAATTCTATTTCCACACACACATTAGACTGTTGTATTAAGTTCCAGTATTAAACCAATCCAACTGAATCTTTTGTGGTAAATGAGTAAAAGATATTGAGTATCATTATTGTGGATTTAGATATATTGTATGTGTAATGGTTTGTTTCGAAATGTGTAGTTCGTTAGAATGTATTAGCTTTCCAACATGTATAATCTGATACTTGGCTCTGAAATAGAAATAGAATGTATTAGTGATTAGATATTGTAACTTGACAATAGCCAGAAAAGTCGATTTGACCAAATAGTATGTATTAGATCTCAGACTTCGTAACTTGAACATTGGTTATATTAGTGACAGTTTTTGTAAATTGTGATTGAAAATTATGTATGCTAGACTGTTAGTCACTAAGGAAGTATTTGCATGAATCATGTTACTTTACATATTGAACAAAAATAAAATTGGCTTAAATACAATTTGTCTAAAGTTACATGTAATATGTCAAACTGAATTGAACTTGCTAAAACTAAAATGAATGATCATTGATATAAAGTACAGTTCAATCAGACGGCTAAATCACATTATCATGCAAGTCTACTTATAAAAATGTTTTTAACTACAATCTTTGGTAATCAATAAAATTGAAAAGGGACTTACTACAAACAGATATAATCAAAATTGGATCTTAAAAAAATATATCCTATCTTTTAAGTCAAACCATGCATACCTAAACATTTCTTCTTTTGTTTTGCTAAACTACATGGATTATATCTCAAAAGCACTGCCTTAACTGTTTTTCTTTCAATACATACAAAAACAAATCAAACTTACCATGCATATCATTTAGGATTAATTTCTACATGCTCAAAATACAGTTATTTGACTAGAACTATTAATCACAATGCCATGTTTTCTAAGGTTAATGCTTTTCGATAAAACTCTACATATTCTTTTTGGCATGTACCAAACAAATGGGGAAGAGAAATTGGACCCTTAGTGTTCAATATTTTTCAAAAATTTTGAAAATTGCTATCTTTTTTTATATACAAGGATCTATCTATGCTTCTATTTTTTATGATACATCTAACAAAGTATTTTGCAGGATCTCAAGAAAGAGATTTAATCTCTAAGTAATTAAATATTTTATGTGCAAAATATATTTTTTCATGCATACACCAAGGGGAAGCACACACTGATAATTTTATATTTGTTTGGCAAATACCAAAAAGGGGAAGATTGAAAGGATATCTTCGATATATTATTTATTTTGGTATTTGTAGGATTAAACATAAAATTAAGAACACGTAGATCCTCTCCATTAGGACATGAATTTAATTGATCCAAATCGAAGTCAAAAAGTCAAACTAGCAAAATCATGTCTTTTAAACAGATAAAAGAGATATTTCATTCTTGCAAAATATCAAAACTATATCTTTATGGAATATATCTCTAAGAAAATATGATCAAAGAAGAAACATCAAGATATGATATTTCTTAGATCTGTGTTGCAACAGGAATATGGCAACAAGCTCGAATAAGGAATATTGCAGAAATACTCTTTAGAGATCTCGTGCTATATCAAAAATATTTAACTCTTTTACTCCAAAATATATCTCTACATATATCATAAGAGTTTTTATTAAAAGTTTTTTAATATTCAAGGTTGGAATATTAATATCCAGTTCTGCAACTCATTTATGAATACTTATAGTAATTTTCTCCCGTTTCGTAAAATCAACATTTCTCGTAGAAAATTATTAAAAAATACTCAAACATATTTCCTATCATCCAAATATATTTTATATATTAGGAAATATATTTTAAGTATTTATACAAGTCAAAACTTTGGTCAAAAGATCCATCTCCTTTATTTCAAGACCAACGAACTTTTCTGACCGTTTTTTAAAAGTGGTTAGTTTTAGCTTCTTATTTGAGTTCTTTGTATTTAAGCTTTGTACTTAACTTCTCTACTTCATCTTAAGCTCTAATACAAGCTCTCTTATAAAGGAAGTTCTCGGGGAGAACTTAGATTCGAACTCGGAATTCGAATAAGTACTTGATCTTCATAAAAATCATTCCAACGAGAAGATCTAAAAAGAAAAGTACTTTATCTCCGAGGGGAGATTATATTTGACACAAGTACGAGTTAGCCAATTATTTCTTCCACTTTAATTGGATCTTGGCTAACACTCATTCGTGCTCATAAAATAATTACGAAGTTTAAGTGTAATCCCTTCTAGCATCTTTAATGCTCTCCGGGGGATTATTACTTTTCTCATATAAACACTTCGTAATTTGTCAAATCTTAAAACGGATCGTACGAGTTAGACAATTACTTAACGCTCTTTAATTGGATCTTGTCTAACTAATAACGTACATATAAAATATTACAAAGTAAAAGTATAATCCCTTCTAACATCTTTAGTGTTCCGGGGGACTATAGCTTGTTTCATATAAACTACTTCGTAATCATCCGTTATTTAAAGACGAATCAAATCCACGAGTTAGCCAATTATTTTCACGCTCTTTAATTGGATCTTGGCTAACACATATCGTGTATATAAACAATTACGAGACATATCATATAAGCCCCTTTTAACATCTTTTAGTGTTCCGTGGGGTTATTATTCGATATATATATAAACTACTCATAATTATTCGTCTAAACTTCAAAAGCACGATCTTACGCCAACTACTTGCACTTCTATTATTTGGATCTTGGCTAAGAATCATAAAACTTATACAAGTGCTTGAAGTTAAAAGTATACTTTGACCACATAAGTGTCAAAACATAAGTATACTAAAATCCTTAAGCCTACGAGCGTAAAAGATAAGTTACAATTCCGAGATTGTAACTAAAGTATTCTTCGATTTATAAATACGTAATCGAAAGAAGAAGAATACTAAAGAAGTCATAAGATATACGTGCTTTATATAAAAGACTTCTCATATTACTCCACAACTTCGTTAAACCTATAAAGCAGTAATTAGAAAAATACTCAGACTACCATTTATTATCTTAAGTCAAGTATTCTTATTTAGTTTTAATATTCTTATTTGAATATTATACTATTTGTGGGCTAGTACAATAACATACTAGTTCAAACCATCTTTTCTATACTTGGTTTGTTTCGTGGACTGTCTTGTTAGTTTTGTAGTGAGGTGAAGTGACGTAAGGTGATTCTCGTTCTAAGACCCAAGTCCTAGACGTACTAACGGGGAGTTAGTAGTCTTCGCACCGTGAAGAAGAGGAAAGACCCAAGACCGGATCACTACGATCCAAGACCGACAAAAGCTAAGGAAACCAAGTCCACACAAAGGCTCTACCACAACTTTGAAGAAATAGCGGGGAGTTATTGTCAAAGATAAGTTCTGTAGGTATTACATTTATTTTGAGGTGGTGACCCTTGTGTTACGCACCAAGACAAATACTTGTAAATGGTGTAAAGGCTTCTCTGCCTACTAAAGGAGCGAGTTTATTATAAGGGAAATTCCCGAGTCCGGGAGAGGAGTTCGGGGACTGGAGTAGGGGTGAGCGAATCTATTAGAGGTTGCGCCATCGTGAAACAGGATAAAATCACCGTGTGGTATATTCTTTCCTTGCACTTTATCTTCCGCACATATAAACTGCATAACCACTCGGTAAAGTTTTAAAAAGGGATAAAATATTTTTTAAAACACCACAACAATTTTTAAATTGGTAATTAAGCTATTAAACCCCCCCCCCCTTCTAGCTTAAAATAGCCCTTATACGGGACCTTACAAATAGATAACTTGTATTTTCAATATTCTGGTTTTAAAAACTTGCAATTTAAACCCTGATTTTTTATATTATTTTAAAAATGATATTTTTTTATATTAAAAATCAGAAAATTATTTATCTATTTATTTCAAATTCAGAGAAATTATTTTAAATATTTATTTATTCGGAAACAAATCGAAATTATTTTATTAATTAATTTATTTAGTTTTTAATTATTTTAATTAATCGATTAATTTATTATTAATTGATTAATTAATTTAGTTAATTTAATTAATTATTAATTAATTTTAGTTGATTTAATAATTGGATTTAATTTTTTAAAATTGATTTAAAAGTTCGGAAAAATAGTTTCGAGCTTTAAAATATTATTTTAAATTATTTTTAAGGCTCGATAATTATTATAAATTATTTTAAAGTCAAATTTGGGTGTTCGAACCCTATTATTTAATTATAAAGTGATTCGGAGTCCAATTTTAATTCTGAAAAATGTTCAAAAATTCGTATTAAATACCTGGAAAATTATTTTGACCCCGAAGCTTCTTTGAAAAATTATTTGGATTGAATATCTTACGTGCTATGTGTTATATGTGACCTGATTGCTGTATAAAAGGATTTTTGTGCATTGTTTGACTGTTTCTGCTGTAACTTTTAATCCGTACGTCGGATTTGGGTGAAACGAATGGTAGATAGAAACTTGTATCGAATAGAATGAGTTGAGAAATAGTGTTGATGAGTATATATGATGTCTGTCAGAGAAAGCGAGACGTAGAAAAGGAAAGCAAGTGGTTAGTGAGTGGGAACCAATTGACAACTATTAGTGAAGTGAAAGCGAGTTGATAAGGCAAGTGCTCCTGAAGTTTCTTATGGTATACTTGTGAATACTTATAAACTCTTTTCATTATGTTGCAATTATTCCCAGTAATTCTTATTCTATATTAAAAGTACTTTGAAGTACTTAACCCTAAACTCTGATTCTTATTGATCTTGAGCCGTGAGCCTGATTTCATGTAAACCCTTGATTGTTGAATTCTTGGATACGAACCACACATATTCGATACTACTCCATAAATACATATCTACCACATACTGATCCTTGATATAAAATTTCTTGTCAGACAAACCTTTATGCCTTGTATAGCAGAAGACCATTCCTTGTAACCTTTGCACCCTTAGTCTTCTACACTTTGATTTTTTCCTTGAATTGGAAGTCAATCTTCTTGTTTACCTTGTTATACCTTTCTGGTGTTGTGAATCACCTTATGCTTCAACATAAATATTGTTTATGATTCAGTTTATTGAATTGCATTATTTATCATGTTATTATTATAGAATTGGATTGTTTTTAAATATGGACCAGATTCGTGGTTAGACCAGATTCATGGTCGTATTGGGCCAATGTGTGCCTTGGATCCAGTATATAGAGCAAAGCTGGGAGCCTTGCTTGGGGTTAGTGCGTGACTGATCAGCAGCCTAACCTTGGTTTTTAAAATAAAAGTGAATTTCCAATTCTAATCATTGCTTATCAGGAAACTTAATTCCCTATATCACTTCAATTGATCATTATTCAATATCAGTGTTGTCATTATGACTTGCAGAGCTATTTAGCTCACTTTTGCGAATCTATTGATGTTATTTTCCAGTTAAAAAGGAATTTGGTAATGGCGAAGATCCCCAGTCGAGTGTGCCAGCTAGGTTTACAGGTTGAAGTGGAATGAGCTAGCGGAAGTTATGTGGTTTAGTGTGTGCTAAAAGTTTGTAATAAAGTTTGACTTTTGACTTCAAATGTAAGATAAATAAATTTGGGATTTGGTACGTTTGTAATAAATAAGGTTGTGGCTTCTAGACATACTTTAAACTGTTGTGATCCTTGATTATGGTAAGTAGGGTCATTGCATATATTATTATATTCATAAACAGGTTTAAATATGGTATGTGTATGTGTTGTGGACCCCAAACGTCTGACCAGGGTTTGGAGGGCGCCACAGGTTTGGTATCAGAGCTAAGGTTTAAAGTTACGGTCACAAGCCTAGATTCTCGGGAATGGGTAGAGGGTTAAGATTAGTATTAGAAAATAAAGAAATAGAACGTTGAGAGGTTGAGTGCGGATAAATAGTAGGTTGTAGTATGATTCGTGGTGAGATTCGAGATTCTTATCAAGAAGCATAAATTTTAGATAGCGGCGATGGTAGATTCCTTTATTTCGATATCATCTGATCACTCGGAGCCGTCAGTTGGAGGACCGTCAGCTGAACCACGCCCTGATCTTCCACGGGTGTCATCTATAGTACCAGTTACGACGGTTGCATCATTGAAAGCTATTCCATTTTGCGGCGTGAGATTAGACTTCATGGAGCTACTTGTGAGTATGCAGCCCTGATTTTCGTATGGGGTGGGCTAGAGAAGCATTGGAGGATTTCGAAGGACTTGGTGGACCAGAGTTTCCATAACGCTAAATGAAAAGAATGATGTGATAAATAATATATGTATAATAGTGTATAGAGGGTATTATCGGACTTTTGGTAGGAGTGCGAATAAACTAGACCTGTTGAATATGGAATAGACTTGTTGTACCTGTGCCTCTAATAAAATGTTTTGCGCTTGTACCACCAAACTTTGATATATATCAGTACCTTTCCTTTCCAGCATTGTCATTTACTTTACCATATCTGTTTTATCTTACTGCACCAGTTATGAATCTCTTGTGATAACATATACCCTATTCCCCAAAACTGTTTATATTCTGTAAAGAAGCATGCAATTTATTTAGTTAAACTATTGAAAATGTTTTCAAAAAGAGATATTTCTGTTTTATAAAATCTTTTCACAAAAAGGAGTATGTTTTAAAGGCTAAATAAATTGTTGACTCTTTACAGAAAATGTCTACCAGAAGAAATACCCGTTCCACCAACCAGAATGAAGAAAACAACAACAAGAATAACACCCAAGATAGAATTGACCAGAATGTCAACCCAGGTCCCGTAGACCCAACTGTGACCCAGATTCTTCAGATATTGGCTCAACAAACAGTTCACCTAACTCAACAACAATAGAGGCAGACCAACCCTCAAGTAATCTTTAAGAACTTCCAGGCGGTGAATCCACCAGAGTTTAAGGGTTCTGTAGATACTATTAAGGCAAGAGTCTGGTTGAAGGAAATTGAGAAGGTATTTGCCTTAGTTAAAGTGAGGGAGGAGCAGAAGACTGAGTTTGCAAGTTACTACTTAAAGAATGAAGCCACCTACTGGTGGGAAACTGTTAAGATGTAGGAAGGTACAAATGATGTTACGTGGGATAGATTTAAGGAGTTGTTTTTAGAAAAGTATTTCCCTCAGTTTGTTCAGGATCGAATGAAGTTGAAATTTCTGGAGCTAAAGCAGGGGAATATGTCAGTGGCGGATTATAAAAGTAAGTTTGAGGAGTTGTCTAGGTTTGTGCCATCATATGTGGACACTGATAGGAAGAAAGCTAAAAGGTTTCAGTAAGGACTCAAGCCATGGATCTGAGGGAAGGTGGCCATATTTGAGTTGGACATGTATGCGGGAGTTGTGCAGAAGGCTATGATTGCGGAGACGGAAAGTGAAATGTCTCAGAAGGAGAAAGAAGCTTAGAAGAGGAAGTTTGAGGGAAGTGAAGGACAGTCCCAAACAGGAAAGTTTCCAAATTTTAATTAGATGAAGGGCAAGTTCCAGCCCGGAAGAAATTTTAATAGACAGAATATAGGCAACGGAGGCCAAGGTAACTGCCCAGCCATTGGGAACCAGCCAACCCAGCAGAGGCCAGCTGTACCAGACTATCAAGTCTATGGAAAGAAACATGGTAGAGTTTATAACAAGTTGAGTGTGGTCTGCTACAGATGCAACCAGAAGGGGCACTATTCAAGGGAGTGTCGTAATCATCCAGCCAGAGATCCAGTCAACAAGGACCAGCCTATCAAGAATCAGGCAGGCATGGTTCTAGCAATTGGATTTACTTGTTTCAAGTGCGGGAAGCCAAGACATATCGCAAGGGATTGCAAGGCGCCAATTCCAGTCAACAACACATTGCGTATCATGGGAGCTACTCCAACAGTGAATGAACTTCCCAAAGCTAGAGTTTATGACATGTCTGTGAAGGTGCTATTGTGGATACTGATGTTGTGGTAGGTACGCTTACTGTGAACTCCTTATGTGCTAAAGTGCTAGTAGATTCGGGAGCAACTCGATCATTTATTTCTCAAGGTTTTGTTAATAAGTTGAATTGTCCAGTTGAATTGTTAAGTGAGATTATGACGGTAGAATTAGCAAATCAGGAGCGTGTATCTATTAACCAAGTATGTAGGAGCTGTGAGATTGAGATTTTTGACCATAAGTTTGATGCTGGCTTGATACCATTTAAGTTAGGAGAGTTTGATGTTATTTTAGGAATGGATTGGCTATCTAAGCACGATGCTCAGATAGACTGTCGTAATAAGAAAGTAATATTGAAGATGCCAGATGAGGAAGTGGTGACGTTTAGAGGCCAGAGACAAGCGAAGTAGTTCTTAACAATAATTCAAGCTAAGAGGTTACAACGACAAGGATGCGAGCATTTCATGGACTATGTGATAGATAGAAGTCAGGAGCCAGCAAAGCTGGAAGACATTCCAGTGGTAAATGAATTTCCAGACATATTTCCAGATGAATTACCAGGACTTCCTTCAGATAGAGAGATCGAATTTGCAATCGACTTAGCACCTGGAACGAAACCAGTATCCAAAGCCCCATACAGAATGGCGCCAGTAGAAATGAACGAGTTGGCAAAACAATTACAAGAATTATTGGAAAAAGGAGTGATTAGACCCAGTGTATCCCCATGGGGTGCACCGGTACTATTTGTTAAGAAGAAGGACGGGAGCATGAGATTATACATCGACTATCGAGAACTCAATAAGCTTACGATCAAGAACAAGTATCCATTACCTTGAATTGATGATTTGTTTGATTAGTTGAAAGGAACCAAGTATTTCTCTAAGATTGATTTAAGATTCGGATATCACCAATTGAAGATCAAACCTGAAGATATACTAAAGATAGCTTTCAGGACAAGGTACGGTCATTATGAATTCTTAGTGATGTCTTTTGGATTGACCAATGCCCCAACTGCATTTATGGACTTGATGAAAAGAATTTTTAAGGAATATCTGGACAAGTTTGTCATTGTGTTTATTGATGGTATTTTGATTTACTCAAAGTCAACGGAAGACCACGCAGAGCATCTAAGGATAACTTTGGAAATTTTGAGAAGGGAGAAGTTATATGCTAAATTCTCAAAGTATGAGTTTTGGTTACAAGATGTTCAATTCTTAGGACACGTGGTAAGTCACGAAGGGATCAAAGTGGACCCAGCGAAGATTGAGCTATTACGAATTGGGAAAGGCCAAAAACACCAACAGAGGTGAGGAGTTTCTTAGGACTGGCAGGATATTATCGACGATTTGTTCAAGATTTCTCGAAGATTGCGACGCCTTTGACGAAGCTTACCAGGAAAAATGAGAAGTTTATATGGAATGAAAAGTGCGAAGAAAGTTTTCAGGAATTGAAAAAGAGGCTAATCACGGCACCTATTTTATCACTTCCAGATGCTCAAGGGAATTTCGTAATTTATAGTGATGCTTCTCATAAGGGATTAGGTTGTGTTTTGATGCAGCATGATAAAGTCATTGCATATACGTCGAGACAACTGAAACCTCATGAGCAGAAGTATCCTACTCATGATTTGGAACTAGCAGCGATAGTATTTGCCTTAAAGATTTGGAGACACTATTTATATGGAGAAAGATGCAAGATTTATACGGATCATAAGAGCTTGAAGTACATATTCACGCAAAAGGAGCTTAACATGAGACATAGGAGATGGTTGGAGTTGATCAAAGATTATGATTGCACGATTAACTATCATCCAGGAAAAGCGAATGTGGTGGCAGATGCATTAAGCAGAAAAGAAAGACTGAACATGTTGACGATACCTGAGGAATTATATAAGGAATTTCAGAAGTTGGACTTGGAGGTCAGAATTTGCAAACTTGATGAAGCGAAGATGTACAATATGACTTTTCAACCAGAATTGTTATAAAAGATAAGAAAGTACCAAGAGGAAATAATAGATCAGGATATCAATCGGTTGGTTGGAGAAGAGTTATGCACCCAGAAGGACGATCAAGGTATTCTTAGATTTTCATCCAGAATTTGGATACCATCAGTGGCAGAATTGAAGAATGAAATTCTACAAGAAGCTCACAATTCAAAGTATTCCATTCATCCGGGAAGTACCAAGATGTACAGAGATTTAAAAGAAAATTATTGGTGGCCAGACATGAAGAGAGAAATTGCGGAATGGATTAACAAATGTTATACGTGTCAGAGAGTTAAGGCGGAGCACCAAAGACCGAGCGGATTATTACATCCACTAGAGATTCCAGAATGGAAGTGGGAGCACATTGTTATGGATTTTATAGTTGGCTTACCACGGACGAAAGTGAACCACGATGCTATTTGGGTTATAGTGGACAGACTAACCAAATCAGCGCATTTCTTGGCTATCAATGAAAGATTTTCACTAGATAAGTTGGTTCACATGTATTTGAAGGAAATAGTAATGCGTCATGGAGTCCCTGTGTCTATCATATATGATCGAGATCCATGATTCAATTCAAGATTTTGGAGAAGTTTCCAAGAATGTTTGGGAACTAAGTTAAATATGAGCATAGCTTATCATCCGCAGATGGACGGCCAAAGCGAGAGAACAATCCAAACAATCGAGGACATGTTACGTGTGTGTGCCATTGATTTCAAAGGAAATTGGGATGAGCATTTTCCCTCAGTGGAGTTTGCTTACAACAACAATTATCATGCTAATATCGGAATGCCTCCCTATGAAGCTCTTAATGGACGCAAATGTCGATCAACAATATATTGGGACGAAGTCGGAGAATGTAAGATACTTGGACCCGAATTGGTATAGCAAACCAAGGAAGTTATGAAGGCTATTCAGAGAAGGCTAATTGCAGCACAAAATCGTCAAAGGAGATATGCAGCCCAATCCCGAAAGGATATGGAATTCGAAGAAGGAAATTTAGTGTTACTCAAAGTGTCACCGTGGAAAGGATTATCGAGATTCGGAAAGAAAAGAAGATACGTTGGACCTTTCGAAGTTTTAAAACGTGTGGGCAAGGTAGCATACGAATTGGCGTTACCCCCGCACATGGAGCATATTCATAATATTTTTCACGGATCGATGCTTAAGAAGTATAATCCAGACTCTAGGCATGTAATTGAGTATGAGCCGATAGAATTTCAGACAGATTTATCGTATGTAGAGAATCCAATATAGATTCTAGAAAAGAGAGAGAAGGTATTGAGAAATAAAGTTGTGAATTTAGTAAGAGTATTGTAGAGAAACCCAAAGGTTGAAGAATCAACCTGGGAGTTAAAAAGTGATATGCGAGAAAAGTACCCTCAATTGTTTACTTAGGAGATTCTGAGGACAAAATCCTTTTAAGGGGGGAGGATATAATATCCGGGACATGACGTGTAATTATTTTTATCAATAAATGATTATTCCGTGATTATTACATGAATTTTTGGTGAATTATTTGATGGTTAGTGATATTATTTGAATATTCATATGTGGTAAAGTCTAGGTTGTTAATTTTATTATGTCCAGAATAAGATATAGATAATTAAGGTATTTTTCTGGTAATTTTTGAGGTATTATATGATTTTATAATGATTTATGAATTTATTAATTATTTTTTGAATAATTACAAAATTATTTTATAAATCCGGGAATCGTCCAACCTCAACCGTTTTTACGTTTTTACAAACCGAAACTCTTCCGAAAACTCCTTCCTAACCTAATCTGGTAATTCCGGACATTTGTCATATTTTGACTTTTTCGATCCAGATTACGGTTTGACCCGTGCGCGGCCCGGCGCGATATTTTCGATACGCTAACCCTTTTTGATAACATTATCTTCGTACAATCATTTTATAAAAGTTCGGTTTTGATAATTATCCGAAATAGGATGACGTTTATCCAAAACAGGATAGTGCTTATCCAAAACAGGATAGTGCTTATCCAAAACTGGATAGTGTTTATCCAAAAAGGATAATGTTTATCCAAAACAAACGTATTTATGGATCCAACACGATCCAGAACGTACTAATATTCTGTAAATATAAATAGCCCTTTCTTATTTCATTTTCACGCGTAAAATCATAATCAGACAGTGAAAATCCCTGAAAACCAGAGAAAACTTTATTAAAACACCATATTCTTGAAAATCAATCGCACAAACGAAGGCGTTATTGAACTCTGATTCGGGCATGAAATATATCAAAACGAAGCTCTCAAAATCTTCTTTCTGAATCAACAATTTGTTTTTGCCCAGAAATCAAAGTATTTTTCTGATTTAATTATTTAAATTCGAATTAATTATGGATTAAACTATGAATTTTTGTTCTGGATATTTTTGATATGATTTGATGGCATAATCATGTAGATCTTTTCTTCCTGGTCAATTTGGTATATTACATGTTAAATTTGGAGTTCAATAACATGTAAAAAAGTTGATTTGATTTTTGAGTTTGAATGTTCTTCGTGTTCTTGAATAATCTCACCGGAAAATTTAACTGTTTGGCCGGATTTTCGACTCGTTGAACCTGGAAACGTATGGCTTACATCATTAAATAGATCATGAAGTTTTGAATCGATTCATATCATTGTTTTGTACGTTCGACGAAGGAATCGTGTCGCTGGATTCTGGCGACTCGCGGCGGCGACGGTTGATTCCCGTCGTTTCGCTGATTTTTTGTTAATTCTGAGTGTAGATACGAATTCCTAGCATCGAGTTATGGTAGACTGGAGCTTCTGGTTTATTTCTGGGCAGTTATGGTCGTCGCCGGAAAAGCTTCAGGCTGCGGCCATGGCTTCTCCGGTGAAGGAGGGGAAGACGACTGTAATATTTACAGTTTAGTCCCCGGAGTTTGTATACCTTGTATTTTCAATATTCTGGTTTTAAAAACTTACAATTTAACCCCTGATTTTTGATATTATTATAAAAATGATATTTTTATTATTTTAAAAATCAGAAAATTGTTTATCTATTTATTTTAAATTTAGAAAAATTATTTTAATTATTTATTTATTCAAAAACAAATAGAAATTATTTTATTAATTAATTTTAATTAGTTTTTAATTATTTTAATTAATCGATTATTTATTTATTAATTTATTTATTAATTTATTAATTAATTTATTTAATTATTAATTAATTTTAATTGATTTAATAATTGGATTTAATTATTTAAAATTGATTTAAAAATTCTAAAAAATAGTTTCAAGCTTTAAAATATTATTTTAAATTATTTTCAAGGGTCGATAATAATTATAAATTAATTTAAAGTCAAATTTGGGTGTCCGAACCCTATTATTTAATTATAAAGTGATTTAGAGTCCAATTTTAATTCCGAAAAATGTTCAAAAATTCGTATTAAATACCTAGAAAATCATTTTAACCCCGAACCTTCTTTGAAAAATTATTTGGATTGAATATCTTATGTGCTATGTGTTATATGTGACCTGATTGCTGTATAAAAGGATTTTTGTGCATTGTTTTACTGTTTCTGCTGTAACTTTTATTCCGTATGTCGGATTTGGGTGAAACGAATGGTAGATAGAAACTTGTATCGAATAGAATGAGTTGAGAAATAGTGTTGATGAGTATATGTGATGTCTGTCAGAGAAAGCGAGACGTAGAAAAGGAAAGCAAGTGGTTAGTGAGTGGGAACCAATTGACAACTGTTAGTGAAGTGAAAGCGAATTGAAAAGGCAAGTGCCCCTGAACTTTCTTATGGTACACTTGTGAATACTTATAAACTCTTTTCATTATGTTGCAATTATTCCCAGTAATTCTTATTCTATATTACAAGTACTTTGAAGTACTTAACCCTAAACTCTGATTCTTATTGATCTTGAGCCGTGAGCCTGATTTCTTGTAAACCCTTGATTGTTGAATTCTTGGATACGAACCACACATATCCGGTACTACTCCATAAATACATATCTACCACATACTGATCCTTGATATGAGATTTTTTGTCAGACAAACCTTTATGCCTTGTATAGTATAAGACCATTCCTTGTAACCTTTGCACCCTTGGCCTTCTACACTTTGATTATTTCCTTGAATTGGAAGTCAATCTTCTTGTTTACCTTGTTATACCTATCTAGTGTTATGAATCACCTTATGCTTCAAGATAAATGTTGTTTATGATTCAGTTAATTGAATTGCATTATTTATCATGTTATTATTATAGAATTGGATTGTTTTTAAATATGGACCAGATTCGTGGTCGTATTGGGCCAATGTGTGCCTTGGATCCAGTATATAGAGCAAAGCTGGGAGCCTTGCTCGGGGTTAGTGCGTGACTGATCAGTAGCCTAACCTTGGTTTTTAAAATAAAAGTGAATTTCCTTTTTTAATCATTGCTTATCAGGAAACTTAATTACCTATATCACTTCAATTGATCATTATTCAATATCAGTGTTGTCATTATGACTTGTTGAGCTAGTTAGCTCACTCTTGCGAATCTGTTGATGTTCTTTTCCAGTTAAAAAGGAATTTGGTAATGGCGAAGATCCCCAGTCAAGTGTGCCAGCTAGGTTTACAGGTTGAAGTGGAATGAGCTAGCGAAAGTTGTGTGGTTTAGTGTGTGCTAAAAGTTTTTAATAAAGTTTGACTTCAAATGTAAGATAAATAAATTTGGGATTTGATACGTTTGTAATAAATAAGGTTGTGGCTTGTGGACATACTTTAAACCATTGCGATCCTTGATTATGGTAAGTAGGGTCATTGCATATATTATTATATTCATAAACAGGTTTAAATATTGTATGTGTATGTGTTGTGGGCCCCAAACTTCTAACCCGGGTTTGGTGGGAGCCACATTTATGGACTTGATGAACAAAATTTTCAAGGATTATTTGAACAAGTTTGTAATTGTGTTTATTGATGAAAGTGTCACCGTGGAAAGGATTGTCGATATTTGGAAAGAAAGGAAAGCTGAGTCTTAGATATGGTGGACCTTTTGAAATTTTGAAACGTGTCGGTAAGGTAGCATACAAATTGGCGTTACCTCCTTACATGGAGCACATTCATAATATTTTTCACGTGACGATGCTTAAGAAGTATAATTCAGACTTTAGACATGTGATCAAATATGAGCCGATAGAAATTCAGGCAGATTTATCGTATGTAGAGAATCCAGTAAAGATTCTAGAAAGGAGAGAAAATGTATTGAGAAATAAAGTTGTAAATTTAGTAAGAGTACAGTGGAGAAACCCAAAGGTTGAAGAGTCAACTAGATAACTAGAAAGTGATATGTGAGAAAAGTACCCTCATTTATTTACTTAGAAGATTCTGAGGACAGAGTCCTTTTAAGGGGGAAGGATGTAATATCCGGGATATAGCGGGGAATTATCTTTATCAATAAATAATTACTATGTGAATTTTGGTGAATTGTCTGATGATCGATATAGATATTCAGCTGTTTATATATGGTAAAATGTGAGTATTTTAATTTTAATATGTCCAGAATAAATATTGATAATTTTGGTATTTTTCTGGTAATTTTTGGATTGTTATATGATTTTATAAAGCATTTATAGATTTAATAATTATTTTCTCAATAATTATAAAACTATTCTATAAAACCGAGAATTGTACGACTTTAACCGTTTTTGCGCTTTTACAACCCGAAACTCTTCGGAAAACTCCTTCATAACCTAATTTGAATATTCCGTACATTTTCCGTGTTTTGACTTTTTCAATCCGGAGTACGGTTTGACCCGTACGCATCCCCGCACAAAATTTTTAATATGTTAATCATTTTGATAGATCAATAAAACCCGTTTTCTCGAAAGACGGGATATTCTTACATTATCTTCGTATAAAGTGTTTTATAAGAAGCAAGGTTTCGATAATTATCCAAAACGAGTATCAAATCGGATCATTTTCATAGTTACTTAGCGGCTAAGTAACTTATTTTTCGATCCAATACGATCCAACGGGTATTATAATTCTATAAATATAAATAGACTTTTTTTCATTTCATTTTATTCGTATAATCACAATCGAACAGTACAAACATAGAATTTACAGAGAAAAACCCGTAAAATCGTCGCGTTCTTAAGAATCAAACTTAAAAACAAAAGCGTTACCGAACTCAGAATCGAACATGCCATATACCGAATCGAAGCTCTCGAAAAGCTCTTTCAGAATCAATCATCAATTTCAGTGCACATATCAAGGTTATTTTCTTATTTAATTATTTAAATTTGAATTAATTAAAGATTAATATATGAAATTTTAATTCTGATGTTGTTTATATGATTTGATGATTATATCTTGTAGATAATTTTTTCTTAATCATTTTGGTATATTATATGTTAAAAATAGAGTTCAATACCATATAGAAATTGAGGTTTGATTTTCTGAAAATTCAAAATTAGGGTTCTTGGTGTTCTTTGAGTTGAAATTTAGGGCTTTTTGATTCGTGAATTCTGGGCTAAATTGGTATAGATCAACGTGTTCCCCTCGTGATTAGGAATCGAATGGTGTAAGCGAAATCACCAAACGATGCCAGAAAAGGGTTGCGCGATCGATCGAAGTTTTCGCCTCCTACGAGATTCTTCGATATTTTCCAGCCATATCACGGCGTTTTTGACCATTCTACTTGCAGATTCATGCTCTCCTTGATTAGTACTATAATTCTGGAGAGTTTGGCTTGATTCTCGGCACGTCGACTCGCCGCCGCCGGCCGGATATGGCGACAGTGCCAAATTACGATTAAGACCATGTAGTTTTGATTATTTTCAAGATAAACCCTGAAGTTTTCCAGTTTTCCAAATCAGCCCCTACTATTTAACTTTATTTTTAAAATGATATTTTTATTATTTTAAAAATCAGCTAAACGTTTATTTAATTATTTTTTATTCAGAAAATTGTTTTTAATTATTTATTTATTTAAAAATAAATCTGATTGATTTTGTTAATTAGTTTTTAATTATTTTAATTAATCGATTTATTTCATATTAATTGGTTATTTAATTTAATTAATTTTTCAATAATTTTAATTGATTTAATAATTAGATTTAATTATTTTAATAATAAATTCAAAAAATCGTATTAAATACTTGGAAAATTATTTTAACCCCGAACCTTCTTTGAAAAATTATTTTGATTGAATATCTTATGTGCTATACGCTATATGTGATTAGATTGATGTATAATATGATTGTATGTGCATTGTTTGATGATTTTATTCGTAACTTTCAATCCGTACGTCCGATTTGGGTGAAATTAAGGGTAGATAGAAGCTTGTAACAAATAGAACGTGATGAGAAATACATGTGATGTTTAACAGAGGAAGCAAGACATAGAAATGTAAAGCAAGTGGTCAGTGAGTCAGAACAAATTGACGAGTGCAAGTAAAGTAAAAGCGGATTCATAAGGCAAGTGCTTTTTCTCTTTCTTGTAATGTATTGCAAGTATTTCTGAACTTTCTTCATATATGTTAAATATTCCGAATAATTCTTCTTTTATATTGCAACTGCTTTGAAGTACTTAAACCTAAACCGTGATATTGTTATTGATCTTGATCCATAAGCCTTATTCTTTGTAA
The DNA here is from genome assembly GCF_009905375.1 of Apium graveolens. Lineage (NCBI taxonomy): Eukaryota > Viridiplantae > Streptophyta > Magnoliopsida > Apiales > Apiaceae > Apium > Apium graveolens. The sequence goes on from NC_133651.1 coordinate 188,735,154, forward strand.
ACCATTAATTATTGAATTATCTGATACGAACCTCACATATACGATACTACTCCACAAATACATATATACCACATACTGATCCTTGATATGAAATTACTTAACATACGAACCTTCATACCTTGTATAACAGAAGACCAATTCTTGTAACCATTGAACCCTTGGTCTTCTACTTTCTGATTCTTTCCTTGATCAAAAGCCAATATTTATGATTACCTTGTCATACCTTTATGGTATTAAGAATAACCCTATTCCTCGAGATAAAGGTTGTTTATGAATCAATTTATTGATTTACATTATTTATCATGTTATTACTATAGAATTAGATTATTTTTAAATATAGACCAGATTCGTGGTCGGGCCAGATTCGTGGTCTTGATAGGCCAATGTGTGCCTTGGATCTAGTATATAGAGCAAAGCTGGGAGCCTTGCTCGGGGTTAGTGTGTGACTGATCAGCAGCCTAAGCTTGGTTTTTAAAATAAAAGTTAACATCAAATCCTAATCATTGCTTATCAAGAAACTTGATTCCTTATATCATTTCAACTGATCATTGTTTAATCTTAGTGCTGTCATTATGACTTGCTGTGTTACAACCGGCATTTCCGTGTAATATTAATTGTAAAATTTGGTGTAAATATAAAACCGAGTGCCTATATATTCAACTATTGTATGCTTGTGTGAATGAAAATATCTGCGTCTTAAATTTTCTATATGTGGTATATGATTTTTCAAATCGAAAGTTTAATTACTTCTTTCATTTTTGATTTATAAGGAATATCTTAAACCTTGAATAAATATCTTTTTAAAAATTTATTTGTTCACAAAATTCAAAAGTAGTTTTATAAAATTTCTAAAAATCCAAGTTATTTTATGGTATAAATTTTATAATTTTTGAACTTGTATTTTATTTTATAAAAATAAATCTTTATAAATTTTAGTTGTCATATTTAGCAAATTACAAGAAAGCCCTTGCATGCAAACCACCCTTTCATTCTTTTCAAGGACAAAGAGGACAATTCCAAACCCACTAACTCATGAACTAGTAGCCAAATTACCTCCTTGACCTTGCATGCAAGTTAGCTTAGTTCTAGCTAGAAGGATATCCTTGTCATTTCTCAAACCCACTCACATTATAGTCAAATCAAGACATAAAAACAACTCAAAGAAGTGATCATCACTTCACTTCACCCCACCACTTCACTCTCATCTCCTTCTTCCCCTCCCTCTCGGCTTTTCCCCCTCCCCTCTCGGCAATTCCCAAAAAAAAAAACGAGCCTCATCCCCCTTCTTTCTTCATTTCTCACTCAAACAATCATCCTATTATCAAGTAATCCTACTCCCTACATGCTGTCCTTGTATATCTTAAGAGTTTAGAGTAGGAAAACTTATGTGTTGACCTTGCATGGTGGTGTGTTGTTAAAACTCCAAGTGAATATCCTTGATTCTTGTGAAATCAAGGCTTTCACCATGAGTTATAGTAGCAAAGGGTTGAGAATGGCTAGACATGAGTATGTTACACTCATGCAATTGTTGTTTTCACCCTAATCCATTCGGCCATGACTTGATAGGAGCGGAATGGATGGTGTTTTGGTTGTCATGTTCCACTTTGTGTGTTTTTGTGATGATAACATGAAAATCTTAGTGAAGTCTTGATAAAACCCTTTGCATGCTAAGTGATCATCTAGATATAGTTTATTATAGGCTTTCATGTAAATTTCATGGTAATATATATCTAGAAAACATGTTGCTTTGATTGGTAAAACTCGAAGACATGCATGCATGTAAATTTCTCTTGGAATGTTGGAAGATTTTGATCATTTGGAAAGATTTTGATAGTAAGCTTTAATTTCATAGGAATAAAGTGTTAATATTGATTAATGCTCCTTGATGCATGGTAATAATTCGTGGTTATCTTTTATAAAAATGTATATCTTGTTGTTTCAAAAACTTGATGATTTGTGAGTTGTGAAGTGTAGTTTCTTCTGTTTTGCCATAATTGCACCTTAGGTAAGGATGATCTCCACCAAAGTTATTTTGAGAATAAGGGAGTTAGTTCAGTATATCACCATGATTAAGTCTTGGTTTGGGTATTGGGTTGTTGGTAGTTGAGTTTGTCAAGTCAAAACCTTGGAGAAATGAGAGTTATAATTTCTGCAAAAAATCAGTTTAGTACCCTGAGGTTTAGAGTGAGTTTTGACCATGTCATTGATGTGCACTTTGAGGCCCAAGCCACCAGAAGTTATTATTGGGAGTATATAAAAGGTTTTAGGTGTTGGTTGGAGGTTTGCATGTCATTTGGTTAGGTGCACAAGTAGAATAACAAAATCTGTCCAGCAGGGGAAAGTTTTGTTGCAACTTAGAAATAGGGAGATTTGACCATGTCATGGGTAGGACCTCATTAGGCCCTGTTGGGCCTTAGTTAGAGGGAGTGTCAGAGAAGTTTTTCCAACCATAGTTCATAGGATATTATGAGTTAGAACCATGTGTCACAAGTTAATTCAAGTCAGGGCATTTTCTGCCCAGAAAAACAGGGGAACCTTGGACTTTTAGCTTAGGCCCAAGAAGGCCCAAGCCAGGCCCTTGAGACACATCAAGTTTGGGAGATGTCCTTAGGTCAGGAGAGTCTTGTTTAAAAGTTTTGAAGGAAAAATTGTAGTTTAATAGTGTCTAATGCACTCAAGAAACCATAGTTGTCATTCTGAAATTTGCACCAGTGAGCATTTTCACTTATCACATAGTTTAGAACACTTAGGAGTGAGATTTAGGTTGACCACCATAGTTGTAAGATAGTATAAGGTCAGTAGAGAAAAAGGCACAGGTGAGGGTGAATAGGTTTTGGATAGTTTAGTACAGGCACATCGAGTTAAGAAGCCAAAATTTGAAGACTTTGTCTAGTTTAGCGACCAAGTGACTTAAGTTGTGAGTCGAGATCATCCAAGCCTAGTGTTGTATTATGGTGTATATAGTGTTATTTGGTATTAATATATTATATGTGATTATGTGGCTATGTGTGTACAATTATAATTTAAAAGTGAATATAAAATTAAGTGCATATAGGCCTAAGTGTCATCCGTGTTTAATTTCGGGTTGTAAATAGGTTAAGTTGGTGAGAATATATGATAATGAGGATTATTATTATTTATGTAGGATCTCGAGATTAGGGAAAACTTGTCATAAAGGTCGAGTGAAGCTCCAGTTGCTCCTACCAGTCAGACCAGACCAGCCTTTCTCAAGGCAAGTGATTCAACTTGACCTTCGTATTTACTGCTAATAGTTCATATATTGCTACAACTATCCTGTGTCATTTGATATATTAAATCAAGCATATCTTATGTTTATCTTTGAATTATATAGAGATGTCATGAACCTTCGAGTACGTATTGCAAGTAGTTCAAAAGTCTTTTCATGATAGTTGAAGGCCATGATAAAATAAAGAGTTGTTATAATACTTGATTGATCCTCTTGATTAACATGCTAGTGATTCCTAAGTATTAATATCTCATCCTGATACTTGAACCCCTATAGAACCTTACCTTGAACTATAATAGTCAGATACTTACCAACATGATTCCTCATTGATTGATACCCTCTTTCTTATCCTAAAGCTTGACAATTCTGATATATATATCCTGAGCTAAAGATCATTTTTGCATACCTTAACACCCTTAGTATTCATGAAGCTTACATTCTTGATGATCCAGCACTTGAACCTTGATGAGAAATCATTGCTTAAAGCCCAATTTGGCATTACCCTTTTATAATATCCAATAGCCTCACTAAATCCCCTTGTCTAAATCTTTGATATATGAAAACCATTCAGTTACTGTAATAGAGTATAGTTTTGTGAATCATGGCCCTGAGATTTAATACCATATTTCCCGTGTTTCGAGTTGATCTATAATCCCTTGATAAAAATGTTTACTGTAAAAAAAAAGATTTTGTTATAATTCGGCATCAGATTTTGAACTAAATAAAATGTGGGTTTTCAGTCCTAAAGGGGGATAAATGTTTTCTTTGAATGGTGGATCTGGGCTGAGACGCGAGTCCTTTCCACACTTATATTAGGCTTAAAAGTTGCCTAGGGATTCCCATTAATGTTTTAGAACCCAGCGAGGTTCGGGATTACTTCGCGGTTGATCACCGGCTGTAATCCGTAGCGTCATAAAATGATTTTGATTAAGACATGATTTTGAAATTATTTTAATACAAGCAAAAATGATGCCATCACCCATAGTTTTATCCCTCGTTATCATTGGTTATGTCTTTCCATTGTCATTCCTTAATGTATATCTCGATTTATGTTTTGTATCGTACTGTTAGCACTTATTGAGCATTTGGCTCACTCCTTGCTTTACCCTGATATTACAGCTAGCAGCTATGGTTAGATTCAAGCAAACTGCCCGTAAGACCTGTGATGCTGATGCTTATGTTCGAGCTCAGGTAGAATAAGAGATAGTAGTTTTGTGTGAGGATTCGCTATTTAAAATCAGTTGTAATAGATGGTAGTGTTGGGCTGTTCCAAACCCTAAACTGTAAGATCTTGGAGTTGGTTATGTTTACTTCTTTTTAAAATGTTGTAATAGTTATATTTAATTTGCTGTTTAAGTTGGGGGCGTGACAGGTTTTGGTATCAGAGCTATGGTTTAGAGTCCCTGGACAGCCCAAATAGGTTATAGGATATGTGTGTAGGTTATTGCGAGAGAGTAGGTTAAGTAAATTTATTATTAATACTCCTCTTATTGGTTGTCAGCAAAGGGCGCATTCCTCGTCATCCTCTGGGTCAGACAACACTATTGCTTTCACTGTGTATGCTGAGTTGAGGCGTGAGTTCGACATGCTTTAGGGCAAGTACGACCGACTGATAGACTGACTGAAGAACGTGTACCCGGACAGCCAAAACTACGAAGGGAAGCCCAAGGAACAGATGGTTGCGAGACTTGAGACCTTGGTTCAGTACGTCAACACTAAGCTTGAGGAGATGCCAGCGCACCGGGACCGCACCAGCCAGTATGTCATTCAGATGGTGGCGGATGAGCTCTAGAGCATTGTGAAGACGCTTCGAGAGGAAAAGACTACCAAGCCCCGTTCAGATGGAGTGGAGCCTTAGTTCTTTCCATTTACCTTTCATGTTGTTGTACTATCAGACTCTGTGGAATCCCTAGTTGTTTCCGTTGTTTCCTTTAAATAAGCCTTTTATTCCTAGAACCAGACTTTGTCCTAATCCTATGTATTGTGACCTTTAAAAATTTCAATAATTATGTTCTATTGTTCCATTTGCTCTCAACTGTTATTTTACGTTTTTATATGCATCACCATATCTGCTTAATTTGGAAACTTGACCCCATATGTAAATAAGAATGCCATGCGATACCCTCGAATAATTTTATCATTCATATTTGTTTTGACATAACTCTTTTTTCAGGATCATGCCTCCCAAAAAGAAGAACCCAACAACCACATCCACCATAGACCCAAACATTCTTCGACTACTGGAAACTTTGCAACAGCAAACCAATGCTATAGCTCAACAACAACTAACTCTTCAACAATGAATTAAAAACCAAGATAACCGTGAACCACACCAACCACCTGAACCACCAGTACCACCTAGACAAATTGTCACTTTCAAGGCTTTTTAGAATGTGAATCTACCTGCATTTCATGATACCACTGATCCAGTGATAGCTAACACATGGATCAAGGAGATGGAAAGGGCTTTTGAGTTGGTACAGTTAAGAGACGATCAGAAGATGCCGTATGCTACTTATTTCTTGAAGGGAGAAGTCATCTATTGGTGGGAATCAGTAAAAGCTATGGAAGTCACTCAGCAGGTTTCTTGGGAGAGATTTAAGAAGTTATTTCTGGAAAAGTATTACCCTAAGTACATGCAGAATCAGATGGAGCTTAAATTTTTGGAGCTGAAGCAAGGGAACATGATTGTACTGGAGTATGAGAAGAAGTTTACTGAGTTGTCAAGGTTTGTGACAAAGTATACCAGCACTGAGGAGGAAAAAGCAAAGAAATTTCAGCAAGAATTGGAGCCTTGGATCAGAGATAGAGTGGCTATGTTTGAGCTTGAAACTTACGCGGGAGTAGTACAGAAAGCTGCTCTGATTGAGAATAATGGGACGCATTCAAGGAAAGAAATGGATAACAAGAAGAGGAAGGTTCCATTTTATGGAGAAAAGTCTGAAGCAGGAAGTTCACAAGATCGGAATGTAAAGAGGATTGGTTTCCATAAGGGCGGAAATTTTCAAAAGAAAGGAAATTTGGGCAAAAGGCAAGAATTGAAGGGGAACAATCAGGCAAGCCAAGGGCAAGTTGGAGAAAACAGGTTCCAGAGACCGGAATGCAAGCACTGTGGAAGAAGGCACCCCGGAGTGTGTAATAAGTTGAGCATGACATGTTATAGGTGCAATCAGAAGGGACATTTGGTAAATGAGTGCAAGATACCGAAGCCAGGAGTTACATGTTACAAGTGTGGGAGAACTAGACACATAGCTAGGGAGTGCAAGGCAACCGGACCAGTCAAGGCTCTGATGAACGTGGCAAGTACCAGTGCAAGCGTGCCAGCTGAGGTATTGGCATTACCTCCACCACCTACACCAACCCCGCAAGCAACAACAAAGACATTTGATCTGAAGATGAAGGATGCTGTTCAGAATTCTGAGGTGATAGCAGGTACACTTTTACTCAATAATGTCAAAGCTAAAGTATTGATTGATTCGGGAGCAACAAGATCTTTCATATCAGAAACTTTTGTTGATAAGCTCCAATGTGATAAAATGATTATGAGTGAGGTAGTAAATGTGTTAATTGCGAACCAAGAGAAGATTCCTGTGAATCAATTTTGTCCAAAGTGTGAGATTGATATTTCGGGGTATAAGTTTTTAGCTGACTTGATACTCTTCAAGTTGGGAGAGTTTGATATAATTTTAGGAATGGATTGGTTAGGAGAGAATAACGCTCAGATTAATTGTAAGACCAAGAAAGTGTATTTAAAGACGAAGAGTGGAGAGAAGGTAGTATTTAAGGGGCAGAGGCAAGAGCAACTTTTCTTACAATTGTTCAGGCTAAGAAGCTACTTAGAAAAGGTTGTGAGTCGTTCCTAGCTTATGTAGTGGATTCAGAAAAAGGCAGCCCTAATATAGAAGATATTCTTGTAATTAACGAGTTCCCAGATGTGTTTCCCGACGAACTACTAGGCTTACCACCAGATCGACAAATCGAGTTCGAGATCAACCTTGCTCCAGGAACAGAACCAGTTTCAAAGGCCCCATATAGGATGGCACCAGCAGAAATGAAAGAGTTGGCGAGCCAGCTACAAGAATTATTGGATAAGGGAGTGATACGACCAAGTACGTCGCCATGGGGAGCACCTGTTCTGTTTGTAAAGAAGAAAGATGGGAGTATGTGATTATGCATAGACTATCGGGAGTTGAATAAGGTAACGATTAAGAACCGCTACCCGCTACCAAGAATAGATGACCTTTTTGACCAGTTGAAGGGAGCAAAATGCTTTTCAAAGATTGATTTGAGATCGGGATACCATCAATTAAAGATCAAAGAAGAAGATATTCCCAAGACCGCATTCAGGACTAGATATGGACATTATGAATTCTTAGTAATGCCGTTTGGACTGACCAACGCTCCGGCCGCATTTATGGATCTGATGAATCGGGTATTTAAGAAGTATTTGGACAAATTTTTCATGGTATTCATTGATGAAATCCTTATTTATTCTAAGTCGGAAGAAGAATATAAGCAGCACCTCTGGATAGCATTGGAAATACTTTGTCAAAAGAAGTTGTATGCCAAGTTTACCAAATGTGAGTTTTGGTTAAAGGAAGTTCAATTTTTGGGGCATGTCATTGGAAATGAAGGAGTTAAAGTGGATCCGACAAAGATTGAGGCAGTTATGAGTTGGGAGAGGCCAAAGACTCCTACGGAAGTGCGAAGTTTTCTAGGGTTGGCAGGATACTATAGAAGGTTCATCAAGGATTTTTCGAAAATTGCCACGCCATTGACCAAGTTAACCAGAAAGAATCAGAAGTTCGAATGGAGTGCAGAATCTGAGGATAGCTTTCAAGAGTTGAAACAGAGATTGGTAACCGCTCCGGTGTTAGTTCTACCAGATGATCAAGGGAACTTTGTAATATTCAGCGACGCTTCACATAAGGGTTTGGGTTGTGTGTTGATGCAACACAGTAAAGTGATCGCATATGCGTCAAGACAGTTGAAACCGCATGAGTTAAAGTACCCGACGCATGACTTGGAACTAGCCGCCATAGTGTTCGCACTTAAGATTTGGAGACATTACCTCTACGGAGGGAAGTATGAAATCTACACGGATCACAAGAGTTTAAAGTACATTTTCACTCAGAAGGAGCTCAATATGAGGAAGAGGAGATGGCTGGAATTGATCAAGGACTATGACTGCTCGATAAATTACCATCCTGGAAAGGCGAATGTTGTGGCCGATGCTATGAGTAGGAAGGAGAGACTGAATATGATGATAACATCAAAAGAGTTATCTGAAGAAATCGAGAGATTTGAACTGGAACTTTGTGCTTGCGGAAAAGTTGAGGAAGTTTGTCGTGCAATGACCTTTCAGCCAACACTAGTGGAAAAGATAAAGAAGTGTCAAGAAGAAGTAATGGAGAAAGAGAAGAATCAGTTATCTGGAGAGGAGATTAATACTCAAAGGGATGAGCAAGAGATACTAAGGTTTTCTTCCAGAATTTGGATTTCTCATGTACCTGAATTAAAGAATGAGATCCTCCACGAAGCCCACAATTCGAATTTTTCAATCCACCCGGGAAGTACCAAGATGTATCGAGACTTAAAGAAGAACTTTTGGTGGCCAAATATGAAGCGAGACATGGCAGAATGGGTTGCAAAGTGTTATACTTGTCAGAAAGTGAAGGCTGAACATCAACGACCAAGCGGATTAATTCAGCCCCTGAAGATTCCAGAATGGAAATGGGAAAATATCGCTATGGACTTTATAGTCGGACTACCGCGAACGAAATCCGGGCATGACGCAATATGGGTTATAGTTGATCGTCTTACGAAGTCGGCGCATTTCCTTCCAATAAACGAGAAGTCGTCATTGGACAAATTGGTTCATCTGTATGTGCGCGAAATCGTGCTGAGGCATGGAGTACCCGTATCAATAGTTTCAGACAGAGATCCCCGATTTAACTCGAGATTCTGGAAGCAATTTCAGGAATGTCTTGGCATGAAGTTGAATATGAGCACGGCATACCACCCGCAGACTGATGGTCAGAGCGAAAGGACAATTCAAACAATCGAAGACATGTTGCGCAGTTGTGCAATCGATTTTGCAGGAAGTTGGGACGATCACTTGCCGTTGATTGAATTCTCTTACAACAATAGCTATCATTCCAGTATCGGCATGCCACCATACGAAGCTTTGTACGGGCAAAAATGTAGATCACCAACAAGTTGGGATGAAGTAGGAGAAGGAAGAATTCTCGGCTCGGAATTGGTACAACAGTTGCATGATTCAGTCAAGTTAATTCAGAGAAGGTTGCTTGCTGCTCAAGATAGACAGAGGAAGTATGCGGATCCAGCGCGTAAGGATGTTCAATTCCAAATTGGCGAAGCTGTTTTGTTGAAGGTGTCGCCCACAAAAGGGTTGTCTAGATTTGGCAAGAAAGGGAAGTTAGCACCTAGATACATAGGTCCTTTTAAAATTTTGAGTCAAGTAGGGAAGGTGGCCTACGAGTTGGCCTTATCACCTCAGTATCAGCATGTACATAATGTGTTCCATGTGTCGTTGCTTAAGAAGTATAATCCTGACGCTAGCCATGTGATAGAATATGAACCTGTAGAAATTCAGGCAGACCTGTCATTTGTGGAGCAACCGGTTAAAATACTCGACTGGCAAGAAAAGAGCCTTAGAAATAAGTCAGTAAAGTTAGTAAAAGTGCTTTGGAGGAACCCTAAGGTCGAAGAATCGTCTTGGGAGTTAGAGTCTGATATGCGTTCCCGGTATCCTCATCTGTTCTCTTAGATTCTGGGGACATAATCCCTTAAGGGGGAGAGGATGTTACAATCGGCATTTCCGTGTAATATTAATTGTAAAATTTGGTGTAATTATAAAGCCGAATGCCAATATATTCAACTATTGTATGCTTGTGTGAATGACAATATCTGCGTCTTAAATTTTTGATATGTGGTATATGATTTTTCAAATCAAAAGTTTAATTACTTCTTTCATTTTTGATTTATAAGGAATATCTTAAACCTTGAATAAATATCTTTTTAAAAAGTTATTTGTTCACAAAATTCAAAAGTAGTTTAATTAAATTTCTAAAAATCTAAGATGGTATAATTTTTGTAATTTTTGAACTTGTATTTTATTTTATAAAAATAAATCTTTATAAATTTTAGTTGTCATATTTAGCAAATTACAAGAAAGCCCTTGCATGCAAACCACCCTTTCATTCTTTTCAAGGACAAAGAGGACAATTCCAAACCCACTAACTCATGAACTAGTAGCCAAATTACCTCTTTGACCTTGCATGCAAGTTAGCTTAGTTCTAGCTAGAAGGATACCCTTATCATTTCTCAAACCCACTCACATTATAGTCAAATCAAGACATAAAAACAACTCAAAGAATTGATCATCACTTCACTTCACCCCACCACTTCACTCTCATCTCCTTCTTCCCCTCCCTCTCGGCTTTTCCCCCTCCCCTCTCGACAATTCCCAAAAACAAACGAGCCCCATCCCCCTTCTTTCTTCATTTCTCACTCAAACAATCATCCTATTATCAAATAATCCTACTCCCTACATGTTGTCCTTGTATATCTTAAGAGTTTAAAGTTGGAAAACTTATGTGTTGACCTTGCATGGTGGTGTATTGGTAAAACTCCAAGTGAATATCCTTGATTCTTGTGAATTCAAGGCTTTCATCATGAGTTATAGTAGCAAAGGGTTGAGAATGTCTAGACATGAGTATGTTACACTCATGCAATTGTTGTTTTCACCCTAATCCATTCGGCCATGACTTGATAGGAGCCGAATGGATGGTGTTTTGGTTGTCATGTTCCACTTTGTGTGTTTTTGTGATGATAACATGAAAATCTTAGTGAAGTCTTGATAAAACCCTTTGCATGCTAAGTGATCATCTAGATATAGCTTATTATAGGCTTGCATGTCAATTTCATGGTAATATATATCTAGAAAACATGTTGCTTTGATTGGTAAAACTCGAAGACATGCATGCATGTAAATTTCTCTTGGAATGTTGGAAGATTTTGATCATTTGGAAAGATTTTGTTAGTAAGGTTTAATTTCAGTAGGAATACGGTGTTAATATTGATTAATGCTCCTTGATGCATGGTAATAATTCGTGGTTATCTTTTATAAATATGTATATCTTGTTGTTTCAAAAACTTGATTATTTGTGAGTTGTGAAGTGTAGTTTCTTTTGTTTTGCCATAATTGCACCTTAGGTAAGGATGATCTCCACCAAACTTATTTTGAGAATAAGGGAGTTAGTTCAGAAGATCACCATGATTAAGTCTTGGTTGGGTTATTGGTAGTTGAGTTTGTCAAGTCAAAACCTTGGAGAAATGAGAGTTTTAATTTCTGCAGAAAATCAGTTTAGTACCCTGAGGTTTAGAGTGAGTTTTGACCATGTCATTGATGTTCACTTTGAGGCCCAAGCGACCAGAAGTTAGTATTGGGAGTATATAAAAGTTTTTAGGTGTTGGTTGGAGGTTTGCATGTCATTTGGTTAGGTGCACAAGTAGAATAACAAAATATGTCCAGCAGGGGACAGTTTTGTTGCAACTTAGAAATAGGAAGATTTGACCATGTCATGGGTAGGACCTCATTAGGCCCTGTTGGGCCTTAGTTAGAGGGAGTGTCAGAGAAGTTTTTCCAACCATAGTTCATAGGATATGAGTTAGAACCATGTGTCACAAGTTAATTCAAGTCATGGCGTTTTCTGCCCAGAAAAACAGGGGACTTGGACTTTTAGCTTAGGCCCAAGAAGGCCCAAGCCAGGCCCTTGAGCCACATCAGGTTTGGGAGATGCCCTTAGGTTAGGAGAGTCTTGTGTAAAAGTTTTGAAGGAAAACTTGTAGTTTAAGAGTGTCTAATGCACTCAAGAAACCATAGTTGTCATTCTGAAATTTGCACCAGTGAGCACTTTCACTTATCAAATAGTTTTAGAACACTTAGGAGTGAGATTTAGGTTGACCACCATAGTTGTAAGATAGTATAAGGTCAGTAGAGCAAAAGGCACATATGAGGGTCAATAAGTTTTGTATAGTTTAGTAAAGGCACATCGAGTTAGGAAGCCAAAATTTGAAGACTTTGTCTAGTTTAGCGACCAAGTGACTTAAGTTGTGAGTCGAGATCATCCAAGCCTAGTGTTGCATTATGGTGTATATGGTGTTATTTGGTATTAATATATGATATGTGATTATGTGGCTATGTGTGTACAATTGTAATTTAAAAGTGAATATAAAATTAAGTGCATATAGGCCTAAGTTCCATCCGTGTTTAATTTCGGGTTGTAAATAGGTTAAGTTGGTGAGAATATATGATAATGAGGATTATTATTATTTATGTAGGATCTCGAGACGAGGGAAAACTTGCCATAAAGGTCGAGTGAAGCTCCAGTTGCTCCTACCAGTCAGACCAGACCAGCCTTTCTCAAGGCAAGTGATTCAACATGACCTTCGTATTTACTGCTAATAGTTCATACATTGCTACAACTATCCTGTGTCATTTGATATATTAAATCAAGCGTATCTTATGTTTATCTTTGAATTATATAGAGATGCCATGAACCCTCGAGTACCTATTACAAGTAGTTCAAAAGTCTTTTCATGATAGTTGAAGGCCATGATAAAATAAAGAGTTGTTATAATACTTGATTGATCCTCTTGATTAACATGCTAATGATTCCTAAGTATTAATATCTCATCCTGATACTTGAACCCCTATAGAACCTTACCTTGAACTCTGATAGTCATTTACTTACCAACTTGATTCCTCATTGATTGATACCCTCTTTCTTATCCTAAAGCTTGACAATTCTGATATATATATCCTGAGCTAAAGATCATTTCTGCATACCTTAACACCCTTAGTATTCATGAAGCTTACATTCTTGATGATCCAGCACTTGAACCTTGATGAGAAATCATTGCTTAAAGCCCAATTTGGCATTACCCTTTTATAATATCCAATAGCCTCACTAAATCCCCTTGTCTAAATCTTTGATATATGAAAACCATTTAGTTACTGTAATAGAGTATAGTTTTGTGAATCATGGCCCTGAGATTTAGTACCATATTTCCCATGTTTCGAGTTGATCTATAATCCCTTGATAAAAATGTTTACTGTAAAAAAAAAGATTTTGTTATAATCCGGCATCAGTTTTTGAAATAAATAAAATGTGGGTTTTCAGTCCCAAAGGGGGATAAATATTTTCTTTGAATGGTGGATCTGGACTGAGACGCGAGTCCTTTCCACACTTATATTAGGCTTAAAAGTTGCCTAGGGATTCCCATTAATGTTTTAGAACCCAGCGAGGTTCGGGATTACTTCGCGGCTGATCACCGGCTGTAATCCGTAGCGTCATAAAATGATTTTGATTAAGACATGATTTTGAAATTGTTTTGATACAAGCAAAAATGATGCCATCACCCATAGTTTTATCCCTCGTTATCATTGGTTATGTCTTTCCATTGTCATTCTTTAATGTATATCTCGATTTATGTTTTGTATCGTACTGTTAGCACTTGTTGAGCATTTGGCTCAGTCGTTGCTTTACCCTAATATTACAGCTAGCAGCTATGGTTAGATTCAAGCAGATTGCCCGTAAGACCTGTGATGCTGATGCTTATGTTCGAGCTCATGTAGAATAAGAGATAGTAGTTTTGTGTGAGGACTCGCTATTTAAAATCAGTTATAATTGATGGTAGTGTTGGGCTGTTCCAAACCCTAAACTGTAAGATCTTGGAGTTGGTTATGTTTACTTCTTTTTAAAATGTTGTAATAGTTATATTTAATTTGTTGTTTAAGTTGGGGGCGTGACATGCTGAGCTAGTTAGCTCACTCTTGCAAATTTGTTTATATTTTTTTCCACTTAAAAAGGAAATTGGTGATAGCGAGGATCCCCAAACAAGCGTGTGAGCTATGTTTCCAGGTTCAAATGAAATAAGCTAGCAGATGATGTTTGCCTTAGTTTGTGTTCATAGTTTGTAATAATGTTTACATCCGTTGTAAAATAAATAAATTGGGATTTGGTAAGTTGTAATATAAATAAGGTTGTGGCTTGTGGGCATACTTTAAACTGTTGCAATTCGTGGATTATGGTAAATAGGGTCATTGCATAGATTATTTTCATAAAAAGGTTTATAAATGGTGTGTGTGTGTGTTGTGGACCATAAACTTCTGACCCGAGTTTGGAGGGCACTACGGCTGGACCGCCACCCGGCCTCTTATGCGTTGATGGACTGCCACCCAGCCACTTACACTTTGATGGACTACCACCCAGCCCATGTTGCCTATGCCTAGCGCATTTTTATTGGGCTTACTTCCCGAGTGTTGGGCAAGTAGTCAAACTCTTTTAATAAATTAGCAACTTCGGTGCACCAAAAATACGCCACAGAGCTAGATCCCTTAGGTTTTGAGCTAGTATTTAAAATCCCTCCTCGAAAGGGAGGATTTAAATTAAAAATGAGTTTTGGGATCCGCTCTAACTTTTAAAATTATTTTGAAGACTCAAAAATATTTTCAAAAATGTTTGGAGTAAGGATGATTTAATAAAATAAATCAGTTCTGATATAATAGAAAATATCTGAATATTTTTATTTAAATGGATGCCTAATAAAATGGAAATGAAATGTTTTTACTTTACTTGGTGAACTTATATGGTATTTTGTTAGCTTGATTAACATTAACCTTGGTTTAACCAAGGTTCAAATACTTGGACACAATTCAATCCTAGCTAAATATCTACCAACCTTGCTTACCTCATCAAGCTTATATCATCCTCTTTGCCACTTGTTAAAGCCTTATGGTTTGATGACATCACAATCCAATAAACTTCTTGATTAGTTCTTAATTGTTTGGCTAATGGTCACTTATCTGTTTTACGATTCGCTTAACTTTCCTTCTCGTTGTTCGTTTGAGGGATCATATTTGGGATCTCATTACTTGGGCTTCTCCAAACCTTTCTTAATATTTTATATTCCTTTAATGATCCTCTCTTACAATCCTTGAATTTAAATCTTTTTAATCAAGTTACCTTATACTTAATTCTCTCGGCATCTCATGGATTTTCGAGAAAATCAAAGTGTTCGAATCCGAATTAGAATTCTGACGATATTTACATGCACTCATATACCTTATGGAGTACTAATATGATCTCAGAATATCAATGAAAGAACTCATATATAGGGTGGCATGAAAATTTCTATCAATCAGCAATTTCAGCAAAATTTACTATTCATAAGGATTACAAAAATTCCTAAAACTTTGGGGTTATTACGGCTACCAGCGACCCCTCAAGCTTCATTACCATTTTCTGCAGAGATCTATTCTCCTTTCTCACATCGGCTGATGCTAGGTCATGAGCCACCTTCTGCTCCTGCAAAGATTTTTTATGGGTCGTTGTCATATCAAACATTTTTTGCTAATGACCCTCCACAAGACGAACTTTTTCCTGCCCTTGATCATTGATGTTGGTTTTCATTGTTTTGATCTTGGAGTCCATCTCCGCGGTAGTGCGTCCAAGGTGTTAGTGTTTGTTCCCTAGAGACAACACTATGATGTTTTAGTTTAAGACATTAGGATTATTAATGTTTATGTTCTATCGATTATTCTCTTTATAATTTATTAATTCTTAATTTACGGCGATATAAATGTTTGATTAATAAATGTCCTTATAATATGATATGTAATTCTATATCTCTAAGTACGTGACGTAGAAATGAGTTCATGAGAATAGTATCAATATTCTTAAAGGTCCCTAGTCGAGTATTATTATTAATGGACAATAATAATGCATTAAGACTGGTGTGTTTGTTGACTGATGATCACATCTCATTGATCATAGGTATAGTAATACTAAAGTCAAAAACACAGGCAAATGTATATGTACATGGTGCTGGACAAACCCAATGTGAGATTCTACATGTATGTTGTGTCATAAGTAATTCTCACAGTGATAATGATGTAATGGTCCTTAGACCTGAAGTCATTATATTTCTATACGAGAATTAATATACATTAATTCCATTAAAAGTTATCCTTGATCGGGTGATGATAAAAATGGACATTGGGTATATTATGAATCGTATGAGAAATATGAATGATCTAGATGGGATTTAACCCTCCTATTTTATGATTGATATTATTGGCCTCTTGTGTGAGCTAGACTTTGAATTGTGTGGCCACGCTCAAATGTTGATTTGATATGATAGTCTACTCATTGAATAAAGGAAACTTGGATTTGGCTAAGGCTAGGGTTTTTGTAGAAGTCTTTTTTTGGCACCCAAAAAATTAGCCACATAAGAGATATTATATAGAGAGTATAATAAGAAACGAGTATGTGCTAGTACACATCCAATACTTAAGTTCAAGCATTCGTGTGGATACCGATAGAGCGTAGATCGCGAGAGCGGGATGCGTGGTGATTGAAAAAGATTTGGATCTCCATTATTCAACCAATTGGTAAAGCTTCTCAAGGTAAACAATCTGATCTACGAATTAAATATATGTTTTTCGCATGGATCCTGCGGTGGGTTTTGTAAATTCTGATTTTTCACGTTTTTAATTATTGTTTCCGTTGCGTTTATGTGCTCGAAACCCAACAATGGCATCAGAGCTACTTGCGAAAAGTGTTTAATTCGGTTATGTGTTTACTTGTTTTATGATGATAACATGTATACAATATTCCATAACTGTTATGTATGCGATTTTGTATGTTTTACATGTTGTTATGTTTATATATGTGTATGTATATATATGTTTTTGAATATATGATATTCATGAGAGTTGTATAATCATATGATGATTATATAATCTGTATATATACTGATATATACATGTTTTGTGTTTGTTCTTAAATATGAATCATATTTGATACGATTCTGAATCGGATGCAGCGGATTTGCTGAAATTTGTGTCTGGTGTCCTATTTTGGCAAATGAAAATATTATTTCATATGGAATCGAGTGTCTGAACGTAACTGATAGATAAAGCTATCATCGACTGATTTGTAAGGTGTTTGACGTCGCCCTGTAATCTGCGATTTAATGTTATCAGATTTAATTTCGAATTTTCTGATTTTTTCAATATTTGGTTTTTATGATTAGATCATGATGGGTATGATATGTTAAGATCAGATTATGTGTTTTAACATGTTATTTTTTATTAATTGAGCATGGTGGATGGTTATGGCTTATCACCTTAGGTTAATGGTTTTGGTTTTTCAAATACGGCTTGCATGTCGTTTAATCTTGTAATTATTAAATCTCGAATGTAACTCGAGTTCTTCTTGTAAGTTCATTAGATTAGTTTTCATATTTCATTCTTGTAATGTACATGAAGACATGAAGATTTGAAGATCAAGGGTAATCCCACACAGAGGCCATGCAAGAAAGTAATACAAGAAAGAAGACATGAAATAGTTAGCATGTATTTATTTTCCACCTTAGATTGACCTAGATCTTTGTCATTAGCTTGATAAAGATCACATAGGATGAAGCCATAACCAACCATGTTTATTTATTGCACTTTACATATATATATGCGTATATGATGAATTTATGTGTAAAGTAGTTTATAAAGATGCATGCTTAATTAGATTAAGGATGTATGTATTAGATACGACACCCATGCCATGATTGCTAAACAAGATAAAATTTATAACGATTCAAGATTTTAAAATGAACAAACGATTATGAGATTCTCGTGTTTATGAAACACGGAATAAAATACAAATTTTCTTTGTTTCTGACATGGGGCGATTTTGTCAAAAGCGAGTTCATTGAACTTATAAGGTTGTTGGTTTTAAGCGAGACCGTTGTGACTCCCTCACTACCTGGAAATCAAACCATTGACGAATATTGATTTGAAGTATTTTATTCAAGGAAAAATTGGGTAACTCTTTATGATGGGATCATTATCATTTTAAAATTAACAAAACCCTAAAGTTAATATTAAGTTGATCAGATGCCTTCCAATGAGTCCAATGCGTTAACCCCTAGATCGACCAGGAGTGGGTTCGCCAAAGCGAAGTACTCCTATCTATCGTGGGAGATGTGTTGAAGTATATTGATACTTTTTGACTATTGAGTTTGACTTAACTAAGTTATCACAATAGGATTGTGAACTTAGAGGCATAGAGTTTGGCAAGATTTATTAGATAAATATGAACAAATATTGTTCCACCAAGCTATCCAAGAGTTATATAGTTAATATAATTGACAAATGTTGTCTACCTAAATAATCATGTTTTAGGAGAAAAGCCAAAGCTGACCTAACGTGTGGTGAAATATGGATCTTGGCTCACTAGAAAGGATATAGAAGATATTCTTTCTGAATTAATAGTTAGGGCTATTGATTTGATAAAAAATAGTGGGAGATATATATTGTGAATATATATATATGAATAATCACTTGAACATAATTTAATGATTATCTGTAGACTAAGTCATTTTATGCACTTTAATATTCTAGATATCAAATGACAAATAACACAAATAACTTCTCTATGTAATAGTCCTTGAGAAGGACAAGCTAACATGAAATAATTTCCTCGATTGACATGGGAACTTGAGGATTATCCTCGGGTTCAAGGATGTCACTCAAATCTCTCCCTTATTTCTTTTAGCTGAGAATGAAACATGTGCTGAACAAAATGCTTACCAGAAGCAAATTGATTATGCAACTGATATTTCATGTCTCATGCTTGTAATTATGAGTGCTGAGCTTTAAAAGCAACAAGAGTATAATGATGCTTATGATATGATTGAGCATCTTCAAAGGATGTTTGAAGGATAGGCTCATCAGAAAGATTTGACAATAGTAAGGCACCATACTTTTGCATTAATGGGAGAATGATATCCGGTTGGACCATATGTTCTAAAGATGATTGATATATCTACCTTGATATTTTGGGTTTCAAGAATGGTCTAAAGACTCAGCTTGATTTGATCAAATGATCTTTGAACAACTTTTATTCTCAGTTTGTTAAGAACAAAAGGAATGAGATAGACAGAACACTCACTGAGTTGTTAAGCATGTTTAGAACGCTGAAAATAACATGGTAAAGGCATGAATTACGTCCATATTGATTATGTACATATGGAACATAAATGGGAAAGGAAAGTGGACAGGCAAGGTGAAGATTTGATCTTATTCGGTGCCAAACCAAGGTCCAATCCCAAAGGGCTTTTGAAGCCTAATAGTGGTGTTGCTAAAGGAGATAATTGTCATTTCTGTGGAAATAGCTGGATGATTGAAAGTTAAATTGTCGAGCTTGTTTAGAAGATCTAAAGAAGAAGACTAGTAATGGTCAAGCGTCAGTTATAGGGTTAGAATTGGAACAAAAGTTGTTCCTCTACTTGAAGGAACCCGATACCTAATGTTGCCCATAAGGCGAGATTGAGAACTTGATAAATTGTTATTACTTGCCTGCCTTTAGCGGATACATTAAGTCAATTTCTTGTCTGAGAACTTGATTAATTGTTATTACGTGCATGCCTTTAGCGGATACATTAAGTCAATTTCTTGTTAAGACAAGAAAGGTTTTCATTTTAATTAATAAACAATAGTTGTTTATTCTATTTCAATGATAAGACTTATAATGTTGCACAATTAGTTAACAATTTATATGTTCTAAAATGACTCAAATTAAACATTACCTCTACCATTGTCGTTAAGCCATATTAATGAGAAACGCATTTCTGAGTTACATATATATGGATACTTGGATAAATTTGATTTTGAATCATATGGAAGATGCGAACTTTATCTCATTGGAAAAATGGCTAAAGCTTCTTTTACCTGATTAGGTGAAAGGGCCATCGAACGATTATGACTTATACATAATGATGTATGTGGTCGAATGCGTATGATGGCAAGTGGGGGCTTATACTACTTCATAACATTTAATAATAATTTTAGTAGATATGGATATGTGGTTCTTATGAAGAACAAATCCAATTCTTTTGAAATGTTCACAGAATATAAGGCCGAAGTAGAAAAGAAAACCAGGGAAAAGTATAAAAGTTTTACGATCAGATCGTGGAGGAGAATACTTAAACCTCAATTTTAAGAGTTTCTTGAAGGAGTGTGATAGTGTATCATAACTTACTCCTTCTGGAACACCTCAATGGAATAGAGATTCTGAGAGGAACCTTATTGGATATAGTGCGATCGATGATGAGTCAAGCGGATCTTCCATTCAGTTTCTAGGGTTATGCTCTAGAAACGGCTGCATAAACACTTAACCAAGTTCTGACTAAAGCGGTTCAAAATACTCTGTATGAGAGATAGAGTAATAAATGTCAAAGCATGTCATTTATGAAAATTTGGGGACGTGAAGCATTTGTAAAACGTATAGCCTCTGAAAACTTGGACCAAAACTAGATAGATGCTATTTTGTAGGATACCCAAGTGAGACTAGGGTATAGTTTTTATAATCCTTCCGGGAACAAAATATTTGTTGCTCGAGCCGCTGTATTTCTTGAGGGAGAACTACTTTCTAAGAAAATCAGTGGGAGGATAATACATCTCGATGAAGATCGAGAACCACATGATAACATTGAACCAGAGTTGGAATAAGATCAGGATGTACATCAAAATGTTGAAAGTAATCATGTCCACGAAACACAGGTTATTCGTAGATCTAGTAGGATTCACTATGAGCCCGGGAGAAATTATGAATTTCTTTTGACTCAAGATGGTGATGTGATGCTTACGGATAATGATAAGCCTCTCACCTACCAAGATGCTATGAACAGTTCTGATTTCAAGAGATGGCTAGAGGCCATGAAATCCGAGATGGAATCCATTTATCAAAATAAAGTACTGACTTTAGTTGATCCACTTGAAGGGGTAAAACCTATAGGGTGCAAGTGGGTTTTCAAGAAGAAAACTGACATGAATGGTAAAGTACAGACTTATAAGATGCGACTAGTGGCAAAAAGTTTCAAAAAAAATCGTGGTATAGACTATGATGAGACTTTTTCATCGGTTAGTATGGTCAAGTCCATCAGGATTTTGTTAGTAATAGTTGCTTACTTTGACTATGAGATTTGGCAAATGGATGTCGAAACTGCTTTCTTATATAGGAGCCTTGAAGATGATGTATATATAATACAACTTGAGGGTTTTGTCGATCCAAAGTTTGCTAAGATAATTTGTAAGTTGCTTCTATCTATTTATTGATTGAAGCAAGCCTCGAGAAGAATGAATATTCATTTTGATGAAACAGTCAAAGAGTTTGGCTTTATTCAAAATGAAAATGA
The DNA here is from genome assembly GCF_009905375.1 of Apium graveolens. Taxonomy (NCBI): domain Eukaryota; kingdom Viridiplantae; phylum Streptophyta; class Magnoliopsida; order Apiales; family Apiaceae; genus Apium; species Apium graveolens. The sequence continues at coordinate 188,756,686 of NC_133651.1, forward strand.
ACCATGTGTTTGTAAGAAGGTTAGTGGGAGCCATGTGACATTCCTAGTATTATATGTAGATGACATATAATAAATAAGGAATGTCATCCCTTCTCTACAGGCTATTAAGACTTGGTTGAGAAATAGTTTCTCGGTGAAAGACTTAGGCGATGCTACCTATATATTAGGGATCAAGATCTATAGAGATAGATTGAAAAGATTAATCGACCTAGTCGGAGTCCATACATTGATAAAGTACTACATCATTTTATGATGCAAGAGACAAAGAAAGGATATGTTTCGATGTCTCATGGGATAGTGATCTTAAAAGATAATTGTCCCTAATCATTAGATGATAAGGGCCGTTTGAGAAAGTTCCAGATGTGCCAACAATTAGATCTATAATGTGTACAATATTATGTATTTATCCTGATGTTTCGTATGCTTTGAGCATGATGATCAGATACCAGTCTAATTCAGGTGAGGGTCACTTGATAGTTTCCAAGAATATTCTTAAGTACTTAAAGAGGACTAAAGATTTATTTTTGGTGTATGGAGAAGATAGGGAACTGGTTGTAAAGGGTTACACTGATACTAGTTTCTGAACCTAATTTTTGGACAGACAAGGATGATTACGAGTTTATGTCTGTTTTGTGTTTTGTCTAAATATAATTGATTTTAGCTTGAATAGTTCACAGAAAGAACATTGATGATTCTATAGAAGCCGAATATATTGATATTTTTTTTTTGAAACAGCCATGGAGACTGTTTAGGCATGTCAATATATTTATTAATGAGATTACTGATTAAGGAGATATAAATGTAAAATGCATAGTAATGATCGTGTTGCAAACACACTGACTAAGGCATTGTCGCAGCAGAAGTACTATGGTCATACTAGTTCCATGAGTATTAGATACATGGGTGATTGGCTCTAGTGCAAGTGGGAGATTGTTAGTGTTTGTGCCCTGAGACAACCACTATGATATTTTAGTTTAAGACATTAGGATTATTGATGTTTATTTCTATCGATTATTCTCTTTATAATTTATTAATTCTTAATTTACTGCGATATAAATGTTAGATTAATAAATGTCCTTGGAATATGATATGCAATCCTATATCTCTAAGTACGTGACTTAGAAATGAGTTCATGAGAATAGTATCAATATTCCTAAAGGTCCCTAGTCGAGTATTATTATTAATGGACAATAATAATTTATTAAGACTGGTGTGTTTGTTGACTGATGATCACATCTCATTGATCATAGGTATAGTGATATTAAAGTCAAAAACACAGGCAGATGTATATGTACATGGTGTTGGACAGACCCAATGTGAGATTTTACATGTCTGTTGTGTCATAAGTAATTCTCACAGTGATAATGATGTAATGGTCCTTAGACCTGAAGTCATTATATTTCTATACGAGAATTAATATACATTGATTCCATTAAAAGTTATCATTGACCGGGTGATGATAAAAATGGACATTGGGTACATTATGAATCGTATGAGAAATATGAATGATCTAGATGGGATTTAACCCTCCCATTTTAGGAGTGATATTATTGGCCTCTTGTGTGAGCTAGACTATGAAATGCGTGGCCACGCTCAAATGTTGATTTGATATGATAGTCTACTCATTGATCAAGGAAACTTGGATTAAACTATGATGAGGATGACACATTACATGCCTCTAGTTTAATCTATAATATTTGGTTAAAGGGATTATATTACATTGTACATTATTCAAGAAAGTTTTAATTGATCATCGATTTAATTATTACTTGGGTAACAATGATGTATTACTAGATGTCGCTCATTGTTTACGATTTTAAATTAGATTTAAAATTCGTTTCCAACGTAATAATAACCTATAGGGTCACACACTAAGAATGCTTGATGGATTATTTAATTTAAATTGGTTTTAAATTATATTAAAGTAATTTGAATTATTTATAATATTAATTAAGTATGACTTAATTAATTAGATAAATATTGATATTCGAATTTACTAATATTAATTATGAAATTCATTTGTTAAATAATTAAGTGTGAGTTAATTATTAAACAAATAGGAATTTTGAATTAATAAAACTCCTAATTAGTTAAGAGTTATAATTCTTATTATACTCTCTATATAATATCTCCTGTGTGGCTGGTTTTTTGGGTGCAAAAAAAAGACTTTTACAAAAACCCTAGCCACCAAGAGAGAAGATGGAGAGAGCAAGAAGAAACGAGTTTGTGCTAGTACACATCCAATCCTTGAGTTCTAGCATTTGTGTGAATACCAATAGAGCGTAGATCACGAGAGCAGGATGCGTGGTGATTGAACAAGTTTTGGATCTCCATTAGTCAACTAATTAATAAAGCTTCTTAAGGTAAACAATCTGATCTACGAATTAAATATATGTTTTTCGCATGGATCCTCCGGTGAGTTTCGAAAATTCTGATTTTTCACGTTTTTAATTACTGTTTCTATTGCATTTATATGCTCGAAACCCAACACAAGGGACCGAGATTGTGATTTGGACGAAATAAACATCAACAGCGACCCAGGTTAGACCATCATTATTAGCTTCCAAAGAGGAGGAAGTCCGGCTCTTGATATATTGCTCACTAATATTAGCATGTACTAGCCGGCCAAATGTGCTCGTAACAATATTAGTTGGGCCAGGTGGGGGGGAAGAGTCTTATTTGGGGCAGAAAGAAGAGCTTTCTTTGGGTCCGGCTCGTTAGTGCCCTTCCCATATTTAGTAATTCTAAATTAATTAATCCTTTATAAGTGGAACTAGATCATTCTGTTTATGGATACTTTATATTACAAAAATGCATTAATGAAGAATTTACTTAATTAATGTAAAGTGCATTTTACTCCTTTGTAAAGTGGAAACAGATCATTCGGTTTTGGCAAAAAATGTGAAGTGCATGAAGAAGGATGTGAAGGCCATGAAGAAAGATGAGAAGATTTTCAAAAAGTAATTAAGTAAACTATGTGTTTTCATGTTTGTTTTAATATTAAGAGACAAGTATAAGATGGAGTTGTAAACAAGCTGTAGTTTTATTATTATTATTATTATTATTATTATTATTATTATTATTATTATTATTCTGTTTTAATTGACATCACTTTCTATGGTTGGTTATAATTATTGAAGAAGTAGTTGTTGAGGACAGCCTGCTATACTTTTTCTTTATGTTGTGTTATTGTTAACTGCATCATTATCATTTCAACATGTTACAACAGTGTTACTTTATTAGTTGTTAAAGAACATCCTCTTCTTTCTGAACATGTTAATTTTAAAAATATTAAATGTTTTATTTAACATAATTCTCGAATAGGTATACATTTTGAACTATAAATATCATCACTCATGTTTTTTAGGCTTGGTTATAAGTAATCGACATTTATTTATTTGCAATACAACTAGATTTGAAATAGTTTGGATTTAGAAATATGCAGTGTTTGGCCTTAACATAAGATTCTTATAGGTATATATGATAGTTAATGAAGGATATTTCTAATTAAGTTTCAACTCTACAATGTTAAATTCCTTCTCCACAAATTTGATGTGTAATGAACAAACCCATAATAACAGATTTAGATCTTTGGCATTGCCGAAAAGAAACTCAATATGCCCAAGTTATAAATTCATTTTTAACGTCAGCTTTTTCAAGGACCTCAACATCAAATTCCAAGTAACATTCTCGCATTAGGAAAAAACAAGTATCACCAGTCACAAGTTGTATTTCTTTTCAGAATTCTGACCACCCATCTGTAAATGTGATTCTTTTTCTCTTTTTCTTCACATTCGTATGCCATATTGAGTCTTCATGAGAAATAACTATTTATGATGCATTTCTCTAGTGATCAGTCAAATGCCGATGCTTGGATTTAAAATACTGCATATGATGTACATATCATAAGTCGTATACTAAATTAAAAAAAATTAATATATGGAGCCATTTAAAGGAAGTTATACATATGACCCCATAAAACTTCTCGAGTATGTGACGCCATTTGATATCAATCTCAAAATCCAATTGAATGGATGATTTGTATCCTGAATGTGCAAATGAATAGAAGTACCATTAGCCAAATTAATTGGCATATAATGTTGTGTATATTAAATCATTTATGTAATTAAAGTAGCCTATACCCGGATTTTCAATTTCCTTTTTAAGCAATGACTTTTATGTCCCATTTATATCAAATGCTGATACATAGAACATGTAATCTCCATCATATGTGAAAACCAAGCGAGTTGCTTTGCCACAACTTATAAAGTGTATAACACCACAAAGTCCATGCAATTTTCTATCATTCACACAAAAACGTCCCTCAAATGTCTTACCATTGTTCACTACTATAAATATTTTATAAGGAATCCTGTGAGCATATTTCTCCATAAAGCAAAGTGGTAGAGGCTATAAATTATAAATCATATTGTCATGATAGTTTCATCGAAGTAGTGCAATAATGAACTATATGAAGAAACTTACGATATCCAACAACTTTCTTGAACAATCAACCTCAGACACAAATTTTGCAACACCCTTGATTGAACACCAACCTATATTAGAAATGCCCAACTTATTAAAATGGAGTGGAATGTACTTAGTGTAATTGCTTTGTATTATTTGTGTACGTACCTTGATATTGTAATATTGAATCAACAAGTTCATCATCCGTCGAATTGAAAATTTCACATTGTCCAGGGTTTAATATGTACAGATACAAACAATCTTTTGCAAAATTTTCAAATAGCATGTAAGTTCCAATCCGTAATTTCACTGTTGTTAAAATATTTTTAAATCCACACAACACGTTTCTTTCTTTGTCAAATCCGAACATAACATCAGATCCATTTATTAAGGAAACTTTTACAATTAAATCATATTCTTCTCCATTTTCATTTAGAAGCACGTATGGAAAGGGTTGCCGAATAGATTCAAAGATGTGAAAGATTAGAAAGTAAATAGTGATAAACGTGTTAGAAGAAATTGATGATATCAGCTTATAAACTATCAGAGTTTATTATTAGCATTTAATATCAGAATTTAGCAGAAGAGACGTCATCAACATATGTCATCAGTATTTGTTAATCAGTAATTAATATCAGTATTTAGTCGTTTCAACTAAAAGTCATGAGATATCAAAGAAGGAAAGGGTTTGTAGAATTCAAGTTGGTGAAGGACTTTACTTATAGTATCAATCAAATTAAGGATATGTTTTATGATTTCATATTATAATAATATAGGATTCCTTATTTGATTGTGTAGCTGTGCAATATATAAGCACATATTAGGTTAACACTTTAGGTGTCGCGTATCTGTTATTCCCAAACAATCTAACAAAGAATTACAAAAGGGGGTTTGAATGTAATTCTGGATACTTTTTAAATTTTATGAACTGTTTTACTATGAATATATAACAGTTTTTGATTTAGCTAAAGTGCAGAATGAAAGTATTGAAGAAATCAAACACAAAGTAATCAAATACAAGTATTTAAAAACTTTCTGGTGGATTGAATTTATCCACCAGAGATATATATTAATATGAGAACTCTGTGATGCAATATTTGCACACAGCTCTGTGAAGTGGCCAAGTTAGCTCTCTTCCACCCTTGTATCTGAAGACTAATCTCTCTGGATGATGTTTGTCAACATCAATAGCTCTAACTTCTTCTAGCTCATCCAAATATAGATTTATGTCTGAGAATTCCTTGATGTCATAGATGAAGAGTTGATCTCCCTTGTTGACAGTTGGTTTGGGCTTGGCTAATGCTTTGGATTATAGTCTGACAGGCTTAACCTTTTTGATTACTCTCTTCTTTGTTTTCCTTGGCTTGGTTTGATTGGAATTTTTAGATCAGGAAGTGGTAGGTTTTCTCAATCTATAGGTTCATCCTTGGAAATTATGGTTTCAGCATGGAAATTCATGTTTGGATAAACCTTGAATTCAGTCTGCTCCATTGTGGGCATGGCTGTTTGACTTGAGGTAGTAGATTGTGTTGGCATATATTCTTCCTTATCTTCATTGAAATCCAGCTTCCTCTTTGGTTTGAGCTTGTATCTTATTTTCTTAATCTTCTTTGGTTCCACTTGCTTTTCTTCAGAATGAGTCTCAGCTGTCACATTGGGCATTAAGGATTTGTGGTTGCAGGCTTCTTAGCTTGGTTTTTGGCATTTAAAGAAGCATAATTTTGTTGTTGTTTGAGCCTCACCTTTTCTTCTTTCTTGGCATCTGCAAACTGTGGATGTCCAGTCACCACACATATTAATTTTCCATTCCTATAGATTTTATAAATTATTTTCTTTAGTACTGAGTCTCTGGGATCCTTGAAGAAAGCTATAGACCTTCCAAGCAGCTTCTTCTCATCAGGCTTGGGAGTTTCATAGACCAGGTCAAATGAATTTTGTCTGAGTTTTTTGGTTAATTTCTTTTTGGCTGAAAAAACACATTGGCCTTTGGAGATTTGATTATTGAGGGCTGACCCATTTCCATGTTCCCTAAGCTCATGTCATTGGCTGAAATTGGTTTCAATTGAGAGAAATGAGAAAAGGCATTGTCTTGTTTCTCAATTGGACCAAATTTCTTCTTGATGTTCTCATCAAGCATCTTCCATTTTTCATTCAACTCCAATTCAGCTGCTGCTATGTTGATTAAGTCAATGTTGTCAAGCATTGGTGGCTTTGTGAAGGCAATTGTTGGAACTATTACCTTGCTGAAATTTATGTTGAGCACTTTCTCCCCCTCACTAACTGACTCTTCCTGGCTAACTGGAATAATAGAGTCTTTCTCCCCCTTTTTGTTAGCATCAAGTTGAGCAGAGTTTGAGGTTTGTGCAGCCACCAACTTTTGAAGAAGCAGAGTCTGTTGAGCTTGATGGAATTGGATTTGAGTAATAGAGGTTTCTAGAGTCTTGAGCCTGGTGTCCAAAGAATCCACCTTGCTACTGAGATACGAGTTTTTCCTGAGTTGCCTTGTGATATCCAACATTATAGTGGTAGGAAGCATAGACTCCAATCTTTCAGAGTTGTCTTTTTTGACTTGTCCAATCTCTGTCTTGATCTCAGACATATCTTGATTTTTCTTGAGAGATTGGATTTTGTGCAATTGAAGAGACTCAATGTAACACCCCCAAATCCGGGGGTCAGGAATCTGGGTCGTTATGCAATCCTTCAATCATGTGTAACCTGCATTAACTCAATAGTCCAATAATTCCATATCACAGACCCCTAATCTCACACACTCACAAGTTATAGCCTTAGAAATGACATACAAAAAGTATCATCTGTTATTACAACTCAAATGTACTTTACAGGATATCAAATAATTATTCGTAACTTCTACATGATGTTACAATAATTACGACTGATATCTTTATACCTATCTGATACTCTGGCCCACCTGAGACAAAGTTGTCAGGGATTCTCCCCATGACTACAAGTGACTAAGTCCCACACCGGCATACTGGTTATCTGTTGTGTTGTGACATTCAAAAGAAAGCAAGAGTGAGCAATAATGCTCAACCATAATAATTAACAGTATGAAAAGACTATTAAAGAAATTATAATAATCCTTATAAGGATATGTATATATTCAAAGTAGTTTTCATGATGATACACACCTCCTTTCAAAACAATTCTTTGATCGACTTATTAGTCTACAAATACCTTAACGGTAAACCCAGCACCTAGGCTTGAGTTACGGTATTGCATCACAATTCCAATTGGAAGAATATGACCTTTACCGGAGCCCCCGAGATACGATGATCAGTCGTATAATGGTATCATTCTCTACATGTAGATGGACGAATTCCTAACATCCTGGTTTTCACCCAAGCCGCATTCGGGCTTTATATGCTTTCCCATTCTACCCGGGTATGTTTTGCATACTTCGTATGTCCTTCAGTACACATGGTACCTTCTCATACGGAAATTTAAAATGGCAGTCTCCCCAGTCCACGAACTACTGGATCTCTACCCCTCCTCTGTCCTTTTTAAGAATCCTATCATGTACTTGGAACATCGAACTATATCAAACTTCCCCAAGCATTTTGCTTGTTGATAGGCACCGCTCTTCTCATATATGTATACATATGTACTTCCGCGAATTTTCGGAGGAAGTACGAAGATAATGTGAGTTGACCGTTGTCAACAGATAAATAAATAAGGGGGAATTTTCCTTTGAAACTATGTTTAAATATTAAAAATTAGTCAAGATATATTCTTCAACGATCTGAAAGTATTCGTATGATTTTCTAAAACATAGAAAATATTTTAAAATAGGTTTTAGGATTTTTAAAAGATATTAAATCATTTAGTAAATGATAAATAATTAAGTGATAATTATGTAATAATTAAACCTCGAATAATTATGTTTTTAAAAGAATAATTGAAATAATATTCCTCAACTAATTTATGTTTAGATAATTAAAGTAATCTTTAATAATATAATTAATCGAGTTTGAAATAAATAAGTATTGGAGAATACTTCTCCTATTTAAATGAATATCCGAAATAATATTCATTGTTCGAGTAGATAAATATAGTTGAGGGAATACGATCTTTGGAAATTGTTTTAAATCAAATTTGAGGTAATTAATACTTCGCAAGTGGACATCGAGTCCCTTGGAATAAAATAAGTGTGGACTTTTGATCGTCCAAAATATGTCCGGGATGATTCCCGGGTTTATACTTTATAAAAACTGATCGACTCTCGGTCTTACAATTTATATATCACGCTCTACTATAGCGTTAATATTATTAAATAAAACACCTCCGGAATACTTCCGGGTTTTCATAAAATTATACTGACCAACCTTCGGTCTAAAATATACAACGCATATATACAACGCTACTCTCTAGCGTTATTGATTGAAATTTGGTAATAATCAAATACCAAAATCAGTAACATATAGTATGATATTATATATTACAATTCGTAATATATGGTAATACCACATCATGTATATACAACATTTATTTGGAAACAAACACAACACAACAGTTTTAAAATGTAGGGTTTCAAAACTTGCCTGAAGTCCAAGATACTTTTCCCGACTTCCTCTCCTTCCGGGTTTTCTAATCAACAAATATCATAATCTTAATTAGTATTCCTAATCCCATCACCAAATTATATTTCTAATAATTAAAATATTTCATAATTTTCAATATTCGACCGACTCGAAATAAGTATCAATCCTTGGTCGAAACGGATGGTCAAAGTGGTCTTCTAGAGTTGACTTTACCGAATGTTACTATTACGCGACTCGCACTCTAATATTTTTAATAAATCGTAAAATTAATATTTTAATATGAAACCATCTCGAGGAGCTTCTTGAGTTCTTTTAATATTTATCATAAAAGTTTCATTTTGATAAAATGAATTTAATTAGGTGAAAAGCATTTCAAAAGTTCGGTCAACTACAGAGTTTTACTATTCAGGCCACTTTCACTAAAATGTTGATATCTCTCAAATTGTTAACTCAATTGATGCACCATTCTCGGGTGCGCGATTAAGAAAAAATTTAGAACACAATATTTCAAAATGGTTTTCTGGTAAAAGGGGTGAAAATCCCGAAGTGGCAGTTTAATTGCAGTAGGTGTTCTTGGCAATCACTCCTTACGCAACCTCGGCTCCGACATTTTTATAAAATTAAATACTAACATCCTTAGCTGAAATTTTAAAGAGGTCTTCCTCACTGTATAATTAAGTTACTTACCAAGTTTCACGATTTTAAACAATGTTTAAGGGCCTCAATTATACCCTTAAAATCAGCACTAGGTAGCAGTTTGGTTTTCTCGACTACGTTCACTAAAACGAGCTTTTTTCCTAATCCGTAAATCGTCTCGGTACGATCTTTATATGGTTAAAAAATGAAAAACAAGAACTTTACATCCATGTCCAGTGGTGTGTAAAAATATTAAATTTACAGTTCGTATTTCTTGCTTAAAACAAACCTAAAAATAAACAGACATTACGAAGGCTATACGCGTAACAATTCCTGGTTTTAACTACGCTAATTTCTTTGACAACGACTCAAACACCAATTCCTTCATATTTCTTGAAAGATCAGTCCCTAAACTATATTAAATCATCATCAACATCAATTCATAACCATCAACCATCCAAAACTAACTTTTATAATCCAAACTCAATGAACCAATCATGTACTTAAATATAACTCAAACTTAATCTTATAACTCAATTAAATTAAAGGATGGATGAAGTTTATACTTTCCTTGAAGCTTATTAATAATTAATAAAGTCCTAGGATCCCTGATGAAGTATTGGTCTAGATTTAGGAGCCTTACACTTCCATGAAAATCAAGAGAACAAGTTAGTAATTTTCGGAGTTACTATTTACCCTCAAGTTCAAACATTTTTATAAAATTGAAAACTTTATGGATAAGCTTGAATATTGGTGCGTGACTTACCCATAATATGAAAGAGGTTTGGTAAACATTTGGTGATTTTTAAATGGGTAGAATGTGAGTTTTGAAATTTTCTTTCCTCCTTGTTCTTGAAAATCAACATTGTTCTTGAAGAGAGAGAGAGAGAGAGAGAGAGAGAGAGAGAGAGAGAGAGAGAGAGAGAGAGAGAGAGAGGGAAGGAGGAGAGAGAGGGAGGAGAGAGAGAGAGAGGGGGAGGAGAGAGAGAGAGAGAGAGAGTTGATTGGTTTGGCTTCCTTTGGAAGTTTTGGATGATATTTTTGATATGTATTGTGTATGTATAAGGTGCATTCAACAAGATGCTTCTAATTCAAGACTAGGTATTAGCTTGCACACCACTTGACTAGGCATTTTAATTATAAAACATGAATTCTTATTTTAAGAAATGTTATCTTTCACTTAATTCTTAATGTAATTAGATATCTTGGATAATTTATTGCTAATTAATTTGCATGGTATTTGCATGTCCTTGGTTTGTTTATTTATTTGCTTATATATTCGCTTGGTTGTTTATTCATTTTCGTAATAAATCTTCGTAAGTGAATCGCGGGGTAAATCCTTTCTTATAAATCCTTTATTCTTTAAAATCTTGTACTTGGATTTTACTTTGTAGAATTCTAAATTCTTAGTTGTAATGTGATTCTCGTATTCCTCGATAGTCCGTAAGATAAGGTCGATTTACAAAGTTCATTTTCTCCGAAAATGAATGGCTTTTACATACACTCATTTGGTACGTATAATTACAATATCAACTCAGAATCTTAAATTAAAAACTCGTATATGGTGTGGTCATAAAAGTTTTTATTAAACTGCAAGGTTACTATTCATCAAGGTCTTTTACCAATGTAAAAAGTTTGGGTTTTTACACTCAAGGTGTGCTTGAATAAGACTCTTGGTGTTGGCATCTGTAGTGGCTTGAAGAGCTGTCTGAGCCTGATGAATTAGTTTGAAGAGAGTTAATTTGAAGTGGTGCTCACTGCATTCTTTGCTAAACATCCATGATGGAGTGTTTGTACTGGATCTAGGGCCTGCTTCTCCCCCTATGTTCATGAAATCTCCTTCATCATCTTCACCATCATCCCCAAAACTGTCTTCAGAAACACCAGTTGGATATACAAAATCATCACCAGATGTGGAGGGCATGGCAGTGATTGCATCCTTAGCCCTTTGCATGGAAGCAGTTGTGTGCACCGAATTTAGAATTCTCTCAGCAGCCACATTGTCATGTTCAGCCAAAACTTGGTAAGCTGGAACAGGGTGAGTAAATGCCTCAGCTTCATAAGAAACATAGAGTAAGACAACTTGATAATCTTGCTGAAATAGTTGTTTCTTTCCAGCCTCATTGACATCCCTTAACTCACCAACAATGGGCTCTTCCCATTCTTCGGTACCTACTTTTCTCTCATTTTCTCTATTTTCTTGCATCAAGGGCTCCCCTTGGCTTCCCACCCTCACCTTCACCTTCTAAGGTGGGACTCCACTCACTCACTTTTGCCAAGCTGGAAGAAATAGCTTGCATAGTTTCACTCTTTTCCTCTCCTTTTGCCTGAGAGCAACTCAGCCGCTCACTCTGTTCACTGCATTCCCTCAATCCTAGGAGTGATTGTACAACTACTAAATCATCTGCACTTGTAATAATAGGTGAGATTTCAAGTGGTGCATTGATAGTCAACAGATGAGAAACATCTGTCGAAGTAGTAGTTAAGAGTTTCAACAGATGACTGTTGTTAAGCACATCCGTCAAGATACAATCACTACTCAACGGATGAACAATATCCTTCGAGATAGTAGAAATGACAGAGTTTGGAGTGGAAACTATTGTAGAATCTGTGGTGATTGATTTAAGATTTGGCACAGATTTCTCAGTAGAATCAGAAAGAAATGGCAAGTGAGACGACAAATCATCCAAAAGATGATGCTCACTTGCTTGAGATTTTGGCTTCTCCATGTGAGTTAAGGATGGAGAATCAGGATTTGATGTGTAAATCATATCCATACCAAAGAATTTATGGGTGAGTTTTTTGTGTGTGGTGCTTCTATTATTAAATATTTTGGCTGTGACTCCACATTTACAGGATCCACATCAACCTGACTTTGAGAAGGTGTTGTAACTGAGTCTTTGAGCAGTTTGCAAAGTGTGTGCACCCTGTGTATCCCCAAGTGTTTTTAATTTCTTCTTTCTTGTGTAGGTTTGGGGTGGGTCTTTGTCCCTAACCCTCTTGGCTTGTGCTCTTGGTTGAGAGCTTGTTTCAATATTGACATCATATTGGAAGGATAAAACTAGTAATGAGCTTATATCCTTATTAAGCACTATAGTTTGTTGGGAAACTACAGTGTGCCTAGGCTTGGTTACAGACACCTCTCCATCCTTATCCTTAGGGTTTCTTTTACATTCACCCTGTCCTCACCAGGCTCATTTCCCTTCACACTCCCCTCTTGGTTTTTAGTGGATTTTGAAACTAGTTTCTTTTGAGAGAAACTAGAGTGGGTTTTCTTTGACTTGGATTTGGAAATTCTTGATTTTTTGGCTTGGGTAGACACCTGTTTGGTCACTGTCACAGGTGCCATGGCCACAGTTGTTTGCAAAGAAATTTGTGGTAGAGAAGTAGCAGCGACAGAAGTGTTTACCTCACTTACCTGAGGCTGCTCCATAATTGGCATGTAGTTTAAGGAAACCTCTTTATGGTGATTGGCCCTGTTAAGATCAACAATAACCCTTCTCTTTTGGACCCAAAAATCCAACTTGTTTGTTGGGTTCTCAATTGAGAGATTCTCAGAAACAAAATTAACTATCATCATAAAGAATCTAGCATAATAGATGTTCTTAGACCTTTTCTTTATATCCCCTAATTTACTCCCTAATTCATACATCACAGAGGTCCTAAAATTAAAATACTTATCACTAAGAAGCATATAAAGCATGTTAACAAGTGAATAAGTTATAGCATCAAAAATGCTAACTTTACAAGAAAACACCTTAATAAAAGAAACATATAGAAAGCTCCATTTTTTCCTAAAGCCTATTCTCCTAACCTCACCTAACTTGGTGGCAGTAAGAGCATAACCCATAGAGATAAGCATGTTACTCACATCAGTTTCTGTGTGTAGAGCAAGAGATTTATTTTCAGGCAATTTAAAGCATTTTTTAATAGCATCACAGTTTATGCAGTGTTCCTTACCTTTGAGAGAGAAGGTAATGGTTTTATCCTTGGAGTTGAACACAGTCGTAGTCCAAACCTCCTCAACAACCTCACAGTAGATGATTGGAGACTGAAGCATTGCATAACTCTGTTTGCAGCTTTGAATGAAACCCATCATTTTGTGATAGTCTTCAGATGTAGGAATTTGCTTGTTTACCAAAGCTATGAAGTTGTTCATTCATACATACCCAGTTTGAGACATGATTTTGACTACAGGTGTCATTGTTGTGATTGAAAGTAGTTGCAGAAAAGGGATTTTTGCTTTGGAAATGAAGAGAGTTAGAGAAATTGTTTGAGAAAGATAAAAGAAAAAAAATGAAAATGATATAGGCTTTTATACTTTCTCTCAAAAATAAACGGTTAAAAAGTAAGAGCAAAAATAAAGTAACCAATCAAATTTGCCCAAAATAGCTGTTTAAAAATTAAAGAAACTGTCAAAATTCTAATGATTATCCATCAAAATATACTTACAGGCTGTAAGTAAATTCAACGGATAATGCCTAGAATTAACGGCTAAGATTGAAAGTAATTCAACGGATAAGGGTAAAGTACCCAGAGTAATGTTTGATACTTCAATGGATGACAGAATTCAACGGATATTCATTTTCAGCAGATAATGAACATCCATCGAGATGTAAATTCTGACTTAACCAAAATTTCATCTTTTGACAGGAAATATCAAATTTTACTCTGGCTGCATTTTAAATTGCTTAGACATCAAAACAAATTAAGAGTAATTAATCATACCTAACTCACTTACCAACCTAGTAAAGATGGATTCATCAAGTGCCTTCGTAAATATGTTTGCAAGTTGCTTTTCACTTGGAACAAAATAAAGTTCCACAGTCATAACATGCTCTCTAATAAAGTGGTACTTGATGTCAATGTGCTTGATCCTTGAATGTTGTACTGGATTTTCAGTAATTGCGATAGCACTTGTGTTATCACAGTAAATAGGAATCTTACTCACCTATAGACCATAGTCCAACAGGTGATTTTTCATCCATAAAATATGTGCACAACAGCTGCCATCAATAATATATTCAGCCTCAGCTGTAGAAGTAGAGACTGAATTTTGCTTTTTACTGAACCAGGATACTAGTTTATTTCCTAGAAATTGACAGGTTCATGTAGTACTTTTTTTTATCAATTTTACAATCTGCATAATCTGCATCTGAATAGCCAATTAGATCAAAACTAGAATCTTTAGGATACCAAATGCAAAGTTTTGGTGTTCCTTTGAGATATCTGAAAATTCTCTTAATAGCTACTAAATGAGATTCTCTAGGATCAACCTAAAATCTAGCACAAAGACAAGTAGCAAATATTATATCTGGCCTACTAGTTGTTAAATATAAAAGTGAGCCAACCATGCCCCTATAGCTTGAAATATCCACAGACTTTTCAGTAGTGTTTAATTCACGTTTAGTTGCAGTGGCCATGGGAGTTTTACACATGTGCAATCCATTAAGGCAAACTTCTTTAAAAGATCATAAATATATTTGGTTTGACTAATAAAAATTCCATCACTAACTTGCTTAACTCGTAAACCAAGAAAGTAAGCTAGTTCTCCCATCATGGTCATTTCATATTTATTTTGCATCAATTTAACAAACTTTTTGCAAGTTTTTTCATCTGTAGAGCTAAATATAATATCATTTACATAAATTTGAACAAGTATACTAGGGCTACTAACATTTTTAAAGAATAAAGTTTTATTAATAGTACCTCTTGTGAAATGTTTTTCTAAGAGAAACTTTGACAGAGTGTCATACCAGGCTCTGGGTGCTTGCTTCAGTCCATAAAGTGCTTTCAAAAGATAGTACATATATTCTGGAAAGTTGGGGTCTTTACAACCAAGAGGCTGACTGACATAGACTTCCTCCTCCAAGTCTCCATTCAGAAAGGAAATTTTAACATCCATTTGATAGACTTTGAAATTGGCATAGGCGGCATAAGCTAGAAAAATTCTGATGGTTTCAAGTCTTGCAACAGGAGCAAAGGTCTCGTCAAAATCTATTCCTTCTTGTTGACAGTAGCTTTAGCAACCAATCTAGCTTTGTTCCTGACTACTATGCCATTTTCATCCATATTATTTCTAAATACCCACTTGGTGTCAATTAGATTCTTTCCTTTAGGCTTGGGTACCAGTTTCCATACCTTGTTCCTTTCAAATTGGTTTAGCTCCTCCTGCATAGTTAAAACCCAATCAGGATCCAACAGAGCTTTTTCTACCTTTTTAGGCTCTTCCTATGATAGAAAGCTGTTGTATAGACATTCTTCTTGAGTTGCTTTCCTAGTTTGCACTCTTGAAGATGCATCACCAATTATTAACTCAAATGGGTGATCTATATTCTATTTTCTCTGTTATGGCAGATTAGCTCTAGATGAAGAGGCCTCATAGTTGTCTTGATGTGTGACTGAGTTTTGGTTAAAAGAAACTCCCCCTGAGTTTTTGGATCTTTGACTTAAAGTTGGGGTTCTTTCTGATTGTGATCTGAATTACCTTTCAACTCCTATTGATGGATCAACGGATGTTGTTCTTTGCCTTTCGACGGATGATACAGATTGTCTTTCAACGGATGATGCACTTGGTCTTTTGACGGATTTTGAATTATTCGCTTCATTAGTTGTAGATTTTTCTGCATTATCCTTAGATATGATTTCTTGATCACTCTCATCATCACTATCATCTCAACATTAGCAAAATTTGAGGCTTTCATGGAAATCTCCATCTTGCATTCCTTCAATATTTTTATCACCAAACATAACATGCACAGATTCCATAACAATGTTGGTCCTGAGATTCTAGACTCTGTATGGTTTTCCAAATGCATATCCAACAAAAATTCCTTCATCTGCTTTGGTATAACTTTCCATGCTGATCAGTTTGATTCCTTAAGATGTAGCATTTGCATCCAAAGACATGAAAAAAGTTTAATGTTGGCTTCCCGTTCTTCAACAATTGGTAGGGTGTCATGCATTTTGCTTGATTAACCAAAGAAATATTCTGAGTGTAGCATGCAGTATTTACAGCTCTGCCCAAAAATATGTTGGTAGCTTTGATTCTTCTAGCATTATTCTTGTAGCTTCAATAAGAGATCTGTTTTTCCTTTCAACCACTCCATTTTGTTGTGGGGTTCTTGCTGCTGAAAACTCATGCATGATCTCATTCTCTTCACAAAATAATCTCATCACAGAATTCTTGAACTCAGTTGCATTGTCACTCCTGATTCTTCTAACTTAGAAATCAGGACGATTGTTAACTTGCCTTATGTGATTGATGATGATTTCACTAGCTTCATCTTTGGATTTTAGAAAATATGTCCAAGAGAACTTTGAGAAATCATCCACAATTACTAGGCGGTATCTTTTCTTAGAGATGGGCAATACATTGACTGGTCCAAATAAGTTCATGTGTAGTAATTGTAAAGGTTCTTAAATTGTTGAGTCAAGCTTCTTTCTGAATGATGCTTTGATCTATTTTCCTTTCTAACAGGCATCACATAATCCATCCTTAGAGAATTTCACTTGAGGAATATCACTTACCAAATCTTTCCTGACTAGTTCATTCATAGTCTTGAAGTTAAGATGGGACAACTTCTTGTTCCATAGCCAACTTTCATCTTGACTTGCCTTGCTGAATAGACAAGTAACAGATTTTGCATTTGATGAGTTGAAGTCAGCTAGATACACATTTCCTTTTCTCACTCCAGTGAGGACCATTTTGTTGTTTTTCTTGTTGGTCACAACACAGGCTTCAGAATTGAATGTTACTGAGTTGCCCCTATCACAAAGCTGGCTGATACTCAATAGATTATGCTTGAGTCCATCCACTAGGGCAACTTCCTCAATGATGACATTGTCTTTAGAGATCAAGCCATATCCCACAGTATAACCCTTGACGTCATCTCCAAAAGTGATACTTGGGCCAACTCTCTCCTTGAACTCAGTGAGCAAGGTAGAATCTCCAGTCATGTGCCTTGAGCACCCATTATCCAAATACCAAAGATTCTTTTTATTTCCCTGCACACAGCAAAATCAAATCAAGTTGATTTTGGTACTGTTAAATATATTTGAGATGTCATGTCTAATGTGTTTCATGTTTAGTTTTTAGATCTTAACAAACTTGAAATATCAGTACTTACTGAAATCAGCACTTACTGGAAGTCAGAACTTAAGGATATCAGTACTTAAATTATCAGGAGATAATTATCAGAAGATGGATATCAGAACTTAAGTGTGAAAGGACGAACAGTTAAGGAAAGGCTGATTGAAAGGAAATAAGATCAATACTAAATAAAGAAGAGATATGCATGGAGAAGATTTCTATGGAAAATAGAAGACTTGGAAAAGAAGATATCTAATCGATATATTTTAGGATACAGAATCATATTCAATATCAATTAGAGATTATCTTGTAACTGTGTAGTATATAAACAAAAACATAGGGTTTACACTATATGTGTTATCATAATCGAAGTTATTATTTATTGTAACCCTAGCAGCTCTCGTGATAATTTGTTCATCACTGAGAGAGGACAACTCCATATTGTAACAGAGTTTATTATGTTGAATAAAATCTATTTTCTGCTACTTGTGTTCTTATATTCGATTTGATTGTGATAAACACTGTATTCAACCCCCTTCTACAGTGTGTGTGACCTAACAAGTGGTATCAGAGCAATCTGTTAACACACAAACAGTTTAAGATCTAAAAACAATCATGTCTGAAGAAGAACAAACTCCAACCAAGCCTACCAAAACTGAAGAACCTCCAAAGACTCAAATACATAGTTGATATGAGACTATTAGAGTTCCCATACTGAAACCATCTGAATATTCCATATGGAAGTTGAGGATGTCTATGTTTCTGGAAGCTACTAATCCAGAATACCTTGACAGAATCAATGAAGGACCACACAAGCCAACCAAACTCTCTATTGTAGTTGCAGGTGAACCAGCAAATTCTGTACCAAAGGAGAAGAGTGATTACATTGCTGAAGATATCTCATCAGTTGCTAAGGATGCTAAGGTACGACACTTGCTGCATAGTGCCATTGATAATGTAATATCAAACAGGGTAATTAACTGCAAGACTGCAAAGGAGATATGGGAAGCCTTGGAAACAAGGTGCCAGGGAACTGATTCAATTAAGAAAAACAGGAAGACTATACTCACTCATGAGTATGAACACTTCGACTCAAATCCCGATGAGTCATTAACTGGTTTATATGACAGATTTGTCAATCTCTTGAATGATTTGTCACTAGTTGACAAGGAATATGATCTTGAAGATTCAAATCTTAAATTCCTGTTAGCTCTTCCTGAATGTTGGGATTTGAAGGCCACCACTATAAGAGACAACTATGCTCTTGAAGAAACAACTCTTGATAAAATTTATGGGATGCTCCAGACTCATGAACTTGAGATGAAATAAAGAAGCAAGAGGAATGGAAGAAAGTCAAGGACAGTTGCTCTTAAGGCTGAGGAGGAATTCCCCAAAGCAGCTGCCTCAAGGAAAGGCAAGGGAAAAGCTCTCATCACAAAGTCTGATACTGAATCATCAAGTTCTGATACTGATGATGACTCAGAAACTGAAAGCTTATTTGAGATGGATCATGATGAAGAGATGATGAAGCTGTGTGCTCTTATGGTGAAAGGAATCACAAGGATTGCATACAGGAAATTCAGAAAGGGAAAGAAGTTTTCCAGGAAAGGTGCAAGTTCTAATAAGAGTTTCAGAAAATCTGAAGGCAAAGGAGGAAAGTCTGATAGAGGAGATTACACAAATGTCAAATGCTACAACTATGGTGAGAAAGGCCACATATCTCCTGATTGCAAGAAAGTGAGGAATGACAAAGGCAAGGCTCTTGTCACAAAGAAGAAAAGCTGGACAGACACTTCAGATTCTTAAAGTGAGGTGAACTATGCCTTGATGGCAAATGCTGATAGTAGTTCTGATGCTGCTGAGTTAAAGGTACCTCAAACTACTTATGCCTTTCATACTGATGATATTAATGAGTTGAGAAGATATCTTAAAACCATGTTCATTAGTTATAGAGATCAAACTTTAACTTGTGAAAGATTAACTTCTAAAAATCTTGCTTATAAAAAGAGGAATGATTATTTAGAAAAAGAGTTAGTCATGTTCCATCAAACTCAGAAAGATAGAGATGATGTTTTCTATGTTAGGGATGAAGTACTTAAAATGAATCAATCTCTAAAAACTGAGTTAGAAAAGGATAGAGAGATTATCAGGACTTGGACTAACTCTGGTAAAGTAACTCAGGATATTCTTAGTAGTGGAAACTGGAAAGAGAGCTTAGGTTATGGAGATGATAAGAATAATAAGGGAACTGTAGAGATTGAGCCTATAGTTGTTAAACAAAAGCAAAAGGTAAATCATGTTAAGTTTGTAGTTGTAAAGTCTGATATTGATAAATCAGAAGTTAAAGAGAAATTAACTTCTGACAAACCAAAAAAGGGTAAACCAACTGAAGTAAACATAGGCTTAATGACAAAGAAGCAGCTTAAGCATAAGCTGAAAGATGTTAAGAATGTAAAGGTAAAGCCACCTAGGAAAAATAGGAATGAAAAGGAAGGTGTGAACAAAAGTAACAATTATAAGCCTGTTCCTAAAGCTCCTAGAAAAACATGTCATAACTGTGGAAATTCTAACCATATGGCTTCTTTTTGCAGCAAAAATAAGAACATAAACTCCTTACATTCAAAGTCAGGAGTTAAGAGTCAGTCTGTTAGATATAGGCCATAAAATCCTTGGTTTCATTATGGTAGTTTATGGCATTCCATTTATACTTGTAAGGAATATCATAGTTTGTACTATGATTATTATCAAATAAAAACTTCTTTAAAGAAAGTTTGCATTGTTCCTTCTAGTGTAAGTTCTGATGCAAAGTCTGATAGTGTAAATGTTGATAAGAAAAATGTTAACATAAACTCTGATGCTAAATCCGCTGCAAATGTTAACAAACTTAATAAGGCCAAAGGATCAAAGCAAGTCTCGGTCCTTCAAACTAATCATTAGTGGTCTTTATGATTGCAGGGCGACAGGAAAAACATCCTAGTTCTGGACAGTGGATGTTTAGGATATATGACTGGAAATAAAGCCCTGCTATCAGACTTTGTGGAGAAAGCTGGCCCAAGTGTTTCTTATGGAGATGGCAACATGGGAAAAACTTTGGGATATGGCAATATCAATCTGGGGAATGTCATCATTGAAAAAGTAGGTCTGGTCTCAGGACTTAAACACAATCTGCTCAGTGTTAGTCAAATCTGTGACAGAGGTTATCATGTGGATTTCTTTGAAGAACACTGTAAAGTTGTAAGCAAATCTACAGGCAAAGTTGTTCTGAAAGGATATAGGCATGGTAACATTTATGAAGCCAAGCTTTCAACAAATACTGATGGTTCTGCAATCTGTCTGTTAAGTAGAGCATCAATTGAAGAAAGCTGGAATTGGCACAAGAAACTCTCTCATTTAAATTTCAACAATATAAATGAACTAGTCAAGAAAGATCTTGTAAGAGGTTTGCCAAAATCAATATTTGCTCCCGATGGTCTTTGTGATTCCTGTCAAAAGGCGAAACAAAGAAAATCTTCATTCAAGAGTAAGACTGAATCTTCAATTATTGAGCCTTATCACCTACTACATGTTGATCTATTTGGTCTAGTGAATGTCATGTTTATTGCAAAGAAGAAATATGCTATGGTCATAGTGGATGAGTTCACCAGATACACATGTGTGTATTTCTTGCACACAAAAAGTGAAACTGCGTCTATTTTGATTGATCATGTCAAGCAACTGGATAAATTGGTCAAAGATTCTGTGAAGATCATAAGTGATAATGGCACTCAGTTCAAGAATTTGATCATGGAAGAGTTCTGCAAAGACCATGGAATAAAGCAGGAATTTTCTGCTCCTGGAACTCCACAACAAAATGGAGTTGTTGAAAGAAAGAATAGAACTCTTATTAAAGCTGCACGAACTATGCTTGATGAAGCAAAGTTGCCAACCTACTTTTGGGCTGAAGATATGCAGAGTACTTTTTTTTACTCATAATGCAACACTCATTAACAAGCATGGAAAAACACCATATGAGATGGTGAAGAAAAAGAAGCCAAATCTAAAGTATTTTCATGTATTTGGATGCAAGTGTTTTGTTCTTAAGACTCATCCTGAACAGCTATCCAATTTTGATCTAAAAGCTGATGAAGGAATTTGTGTTGGATATCCACTTTCCACAAAAGCCTTCAGAGTCTACAATTTAAGAACAAGGGTTGTCATGGAATCTATCAATGTCTCTTTTGATGATAAGAAGATTACAGGACTTGAAGATTTCAATGATCATGATCAGCTGAGATTTGAGAATGAAGTTTTAAATTCTGATACTGTAAATCCTGACAGTCTAAATCCTGATACTGCAAACTCTGATGGATTAAACTCTGATGTTATTGAAACTGTGGTGACTACGCCAAAGGAAGATGCACATGTGCAGGGGGAGCATACTGAAGATACAACCACATCTCAAGAAGCATCAGAACCTACAACAGGCTCTTCAAGTTCTGATTCATCAAGTTCTGATGGGCCAAGTTCTGATAATTCTGGAAACTCAAATTCTGAAGGATCCAACTCAGAGAGCATAATTTCAGGGGGAGCATCAGAAAATGTTGATGAAGATAGCATGGATCATGGGGGAGCATCCAGTTCTAGAGAAAATCTTCCATCTGCAAGGAAGTGGACCAAAGCACATACACCTGACTTAGTTATTGAAAATCCTGATGCAGGTGTCAAAACTAGAAGAGCTACATCAAATTAATGTCTTTATCACTCTTTTCTCTCTCAGACAGAACCAAAGAAAGTGGAAGAAACTCTTCAAGATGTTGATTGGGTGCAAGCAATGCAGGAAAAGTTAAATGAATTTGAAAGAAATAAAGTCTGGACCCTAGTGCCAAGACCAAAGAACAGATCTGTTGTTGGTACAAAGTGGGTGTTCAGAGACAAAACTGATAGTGATGGTATAATTACAGGGAATAAAGCAAGGCTGGTTGCAAAAGGATATTCTCAACAGGAGGGAATTGATTATGATGAAACATTTGCACCAGTTGCTAGATTGGAAGCCATAATGATATTTTTGGCTTATGCTGCTCATAAAAAGTTTACAGTCTTTCAAATGGATGTGAAAAGTGCTTTTCTCAATGGAGAACTGGAAGAGGAAGTATATGTTGAACAACCTCCAGGTTTTATAGATTCAAAATTTCCTAATCATGTCTACAGACTTAACAAAGCACTTTATGGCCTTAAGCAAGCTCCAAGAGCATGATATGAGACACTAGCTCAGTTTCTTCTGGAAAGTGGATTTAACAGAGGGGCTATTGACAAAACATTGTTTTATCTCAACCATGGAAAGGACTTACTTTTGGTGTAGATATATGTTGATGATATCATTTTTGGTTCTACAAATGATAGACTTTGTAAAAAGTTTTCCAAGCTGATGCAGTCAAGATATCAAATGAGTATGATGGGAGAACTCAGCTATTTTCTGGGCCTTTAAGTCAAGCAGAATGAAGAAGAAACTTTTATTTGTCAATCTAAGTACACCAGAAATTTGTTGAAGAAATTTGGAATACAAGAATGTTCAAGTGCATCCACTCTTATGGCCACTGCAACAAAATTGGATAAGGATACTGGTACATCAGTAGATATTACTAATTACAGAGGTATGATTGGCTCATTACTCTATCTAACTGCAAGTAGACCTGATATCATGTATGCTACCTGTCTTTGTGCAAGATTTCAAGCAGATCCAAGAGAACCTCACTTAACAGCTGTAAAAAGAATTTTTAAGTACCTTAAGGGTACAGCTGACCTGGGATTGTGGTATCCTAGAGAATCAGACTTTAAGCTAATAGGTTACTCAGATGCAGATTTTGCAGGATGCAAAATTGACAGGAAAAGCACAAGTGGAAGCTGCCAATTTCTTAGAGGCAGATTAGTTTCTTGGTTTAGCAAAAAACAGAAGTCAATTTCCACATCAACTACAGAAGCAGAATACATTGCTGCAGGAAGCTGTTGTGCATAGATTCTTTGGATGAAGAATCAGTTATTGGATTATGGGTTAGAATTTTCTAAAATTCCTATTTACTGTGATAATCAAAGTGCTATTGCTATGACAGGTAATCCAGTTCAACACTCAATGACAAAGCACATCAGCATTAGGTACCACTTCATAAGGGAACATGTGGATGAAGGTACAGTGGAATTACATTTTGTTCCAACAGATCAACAACTAGCAGATATCTTCACAAAACCACTGTGTGAAGCTACTTTTACAAGATTGGTAAATGAACTTGGAATGGTTTCAGGTTCTTTCTCTAAATCTGCTTAGTTTATGTTCTGATACATCAGACTTTATGATCAGTATTTACATATATTACTATCTTTGTGTATTATGTGCTTAATTAGAAATTTTCTAAGAACTGATTGTTGTCTGATGTGAATTTCTAAACTCTGATAGCGATATGACTGTTTCTGTGACTATTCAATCCAATGAGGATAACTGTGCTAGATGCTAACCTGGTAGTCTTTAATATACTAAAGATCTCATGTTTGAAGTAATTGTTTATGTGGAAATCTTTTAACACAAGCAAATTCTGATATTGAGCTTAGTTAAAGTTTACTTTGTGTATCTTGTTACTAAGTCAAAAACTAGAATAGTGCTTCTTATCTGTTAAATTCTGATGTTGGTAAATCTGATGGATGTACTAAGTGTTGATAAGCCTCACTTATCAAAAGAAAAAGAAAAGAGAAGAAATAAAAATCAGGTACTCCTTTAAGATCTAGAGTAAAAATGTGGAAGGGAAGAGCCAAGTGCATTGCTAGTATTAAGTTACATGCATTAGAAAAGCAAAATAAAATTTTCTTGGTGACTTTTCACATTCTCTGATTACTGGAGAAATACTCTGATAATAACATAAATTCTGATAAGAAGTCGTGACTCACTTACACTGAGAAGCCACTGTCAAATGGAATTTCAAAAGATGCATAAAATGAGCATAAAACAGTTGAGGTGGACTCATGGATGAACTCATTCTATAGTAGACTTCAGAATAATGACAGATTTTGAGCAAAGTTCTTAGTTATGCCTTATTTCTAAGATGTACTGAAGTGAATCAAACTTTAATCTTTATCTGATATTTAGCTTACTGCACACACATACACTCCATATGAATGATGACAATTACTATGGTGATAAATGTTATTTTAGATGAACAGTTTAAGTGTCAGTTGCATAAATTCTGAGGACAAGTTCTGATGGAAGTTCTGATGATTAAGTTCTGATGAAACCATATCAGTACTTGTGTGAAGAATTACAGGAATAAAACATTCACTTTTAGAGTTAAGGAGCCATGTTCTGATGATTGTTAAGTTCTGATATAAGTCTAAGTTCTGATATTAAATCCTGATTCTTTACTTGACTTATTTGTGGTTAAATCTGAAACAGTCATATTTCAAATCAGAATATGTTTGGGTGAGATATAAACAGTCAAATTAATTTGGGTTAGTGGTACTCGTATATGCACAGTAATTTTTACTTGTTTCGTGTGTTCATTAATTCCTGTTTTAAGCTTCTAATGGCTGTCATAATTACTTATAGGTCTAGGGAGACGAGGCTTTACTTCTCTTTGTTTCACATTCCATGCATCCCGTGGTCTTCCCTTGTCTATATAACTGACCGATAATCCTTTAGTAAAAACCAATTTTTTTTTAAAACAATGACTCAGTTTGGTTGGTTTTACTGCTATGGCTCAGACAAGGTGACTATTTGGGACAATAGAGTTCCAACTCGTTATCCTATCAACAACATTCCTTCTAATCTCTGGATTCAATTTCCAGATATCATTAAAAATGATTTGTTGACTGTTCAAAGAGATCTTCATCTCCGTTCTCTTCATCAGCAGGAGAGAATCATTCGTCTTGCTATTCTTTTTATTGAAGATAGGAAGAAGAATTAATTGCTATCCTCCTGTTTCTCTTCACTGTCATCTTTGTCAGTCTTATAGACTAGGACTAAGGTTGTTGATGTTAGGGATTCTAGACTAGGGAAATCTTGTAATTTTTTACATATAATTTAAGTTTCATGAAATGTATTCGTTTGATATATTAATGAAATTTTACTTTATTGCAAGATTTTATCTCTGAGTCATTTCATATTCTGATGACCCTTTACATTCTGATAATAATCGAGTTGTGTTGTTCACGTGGTAGTGTTTATTTGCTTGGTTTATTTTTGGTTATTCTTAAATGGGATTATTTTATCAGAATAATTGTTTAAATGGGATTACTTGATTAATGGGATTAATTGGTTAGTGGGACGGTTTTTCTCCTTGAAAAACTGCATGTGATAAGTAATGATTACTGAATACCTGTGCCCATTAATTATTTTTTACTGCTGCATGCCTGACAGGTGTCCAAAGACCTTTTATATTCGTCTCCACGGTTATCTTTTACCATGTATAAGTAAAAGAGAGAAAAAATTGTCAAATCTTTTATTCACTTTTCTACTCTATCTCGCTCTTGTTACTCTTATACTCTCACTATTTTCTGACGATTTATCACACAGGCATTTTCTCGAACACCTTTCAGTCACTCAAATTTTTCACTGATTTCTCAATGGCACCTAAAGATATTATCTTCAATGGAGCAAAGTTTGTTCCTAATAACTATGTTACCATTCTTTCCACACAAGAAGCTCCGTCTGAACTTCACTTTGTTCAGGACTTCTTAGCTAATAGTGAAATCGGATACGCTTTGACTCAACCATCAAGTTTTTCTGGATCACAAGTGCTGACATTCTGGAGAACAGGGGTTTATGATGATGGTGGTAAGTGTGGATCTCCTAGTATTGTCTTTACATCAAATGAGGATGATTATGTTATTACTTCAACAGTGGTTTGCAGGGCTCTCCATTTACCAGAAAATGTTCAATTTAGTGTTGCTGTTGAGGAACCACTGCTTCAGGAAATGATGGTTGATTTGGGCTATGAAGAAAGTTTAGCAAAAATGGGTCAACTCAAATGTGCACACATGCGCCGAGAATGGAGCTTTTTCTTTGACTGCATCATAAAGGCATTTGGTAACAAATGTACAAATTTTGATGTTATTCCAATCTTGTCTCAACAAATTGGGTATGCTCTTCTCCATCAGTCTCATTTTGATTTTTCTAGAACTGTGCTATGCTTTATTGGTGACAGAATGAAAGAGGATAGGAATATTGTCTATTTTGCTAGATTCTGTCAATTAATTTATAGTCACTGTACAGAAGATTAACCTATCTTATCCAGTGACCTGTTAGAATCCTTTAAGATAGCCAAAAGGGCTTTTACTGATTTACTAAATGCTGATAAGAAAAAGGCAATTTTGAGACCTCTTAGAATTCCCTTAGTTGTCAAACAAGCCCTGGTAAATGTTGATGCTGCCAAATACTCTGTAATTTGTCCTGATGTACCACAACCTCAACCACAACCATCAGAACCTACTTTTATCCATCCTCAAACACATACATCAGAATATGCTCATTATCCATCAGCACATACTACAGTGCAGCCTTCTTCTGTTAGAGCAATAGCATCAAGATCTAAGAAAGTTTCACAGCAGAAAAGAAGGAGGATCATCTTGAGAGATGAATCAGATGATGAGGTACAGGTTTAACCTACAGAACATGTTGTTCCTGCAGCTGAGAAAGTCTATTCTCAGAAAGATACAGAGACTGGGAGTTCTAGGTCCCTGAAAAGGCCTAGAACAATTCATTCTGATGATGCAGCTCCTACAGTCTATTCAAAAGCAAAAAGATTTAAAACATTAGCAAAAAGGCCTGCAAATTCTGGTAAAGGAATGGAAGCAGCAGCTAAGGAAGGGGGTCAGGAATCTCTGATCTCACAAGACCCTGTTGAAGCTCACAATTCTCCAAGTGCTGATCCAGACCTTCATGCAACTCATCACTCTCCACTTCATGAGCCAGAAACAACTCATATTCCCACACCTCCAGTATATCCAGTACATGCTGATAAGTAGGGGCCAAGTGATGAAATTGACATCCATAACTTGGAAGTGCCTCAGGTTTTGCATCTGGAAGCTCCACCAACTACACAACTTTCTCAACACACTCCTCCATCCACTCCAGTGCTAAATTCTGATGATCATGGAGTTGGATCTCCAATTGTTTCTCATACAGTCATTTTATCAGAAGATGATGATAGTGAAGATTATGTTGTACTGCCTGCTGCAAACTCTGATGAAGCTGATGTTAATGTAGATGTTGATGCAGCTGGTCCTTCTGGACATGCTCCTCTACCACCAGCTGCTAAGGTTGCTTTTATCGAGAAGTTTGTAGAAAGGGCTCCTCCAGTTCCTTGGAGTGAGACTCAAAGAGGGCAAGAGTGGATCAAAGAATGGAATAATGTTGAATTTGTCCCTAATGCAGCTGTTATTTCTGAACATCTGACAAAGGCTGTGAGATGTTTACCAATGATGATTTCAAGACACATCTTAGAGTTACATCACTGAGTACAAGGCACCTTCAAGGTCAACACTCAGCAACTCACGACCAGCTGGACAAAATTCAAAATAAATTGCAAGAGGATGCGGAGAAGATCAAAGTAGAGAAGCAGAAGTTTTTCAAGCCTAACTTTGACCGTTTAGCAAATATTGAAAAGTCTAAAGACAAGCAGTAAGCTCAAATTTCTGATCTTTTACAAAATCAAGCTGCTCAACAAGTTCAGCTTAATGAACTTCAAAATTCTGTGGAATTGCTTGTCTCCCTACTTCTTCCTGATGATGCCAAAAAGGGGGAGAAAGTAATTAAGTCCAAATGCAAGTCTACTAAATCACAGAAAGAAAAAGATGATGAAAATGAAGATCAGGGAAACTCTAAAAAGGGTGAAGGTCAAAGAAAAAGCAAAGGCTCTTCATTACAGAAAGACAGAATTACAAGTCAAAGGCTAAGTTCTGATGCTAACAAGAAATTAAGCTCAGGTAAACAAGTTATAGTCAATCCTGAAGATCTTGATGAAGAGATCTCAAAGAAGCTGTTTCTTAAAGAAAATCCAGGGATGGATCTTGAAATGCTGGAAGAAGAAGAAGCTAGACTGAAAGCTGCAATTGATAAGTCACAATCAAAGTCTAAAGCTTCTGCAACAACAAAGAAACTCCACAGGCCAAAGGCATTGTGATTAAAGAAAGAACAAGTGCTGAGGCATCTAAAGCCAAATCACAAGTGGAGTATGATCCAAAGTTTAAGGGTAAAGGTAAAGTTGATGAACCTGTAAGGGTTTACATGCCAACTATGGATGAACAAATGGATTCTGATGAAGATACTGATCTAATTTTGAAAAACAATAAAGATTCTCAAACAACCTCTGACAGAGCTCAAGTTGATCAAAGTCAGAAGTTAGTAAATTCAGATGCTACAAGGAAGCAAGCAACCTCTGACACAGCTCAAGTTAGCTTGACATCAGGAGATAAGGGAATTACCTCTGACATTGCTCATGTTAAACCTTCAACTACTTTACCAGGATTCACCCAAGCTAAAAAATCTGCTCAAACTCTGAAGAGTACATCAAGAGGTTTTCAGAGTAGATTGCTTTTAGGAAAGGAGGCAAGAGATAAAACTGGTTTGGGAAATGCTGATGAAAGAAGAGTAAGTAACACAACTCTAGATCCTACATCTCTGTCTGAACCAGGAATAGGCACAACTCCAGAAAGATTGGATATATTGGAGTCTGTACAGATGGTTTACCACTCTGCACTGAAAAAACATGTTATGTTATATTTCATGATAGATGGGAGGGTATTCCAGATTAGGCAGAATGCTATTAACTTGAAGTACTATGAAGAATTGGAACATGTGCTATATTTGCTTCAAGTAAAGAACAAGTCTACAGATGATGCTGCCAAATTCTTAAGGTCTAATATTGAGGGATAGAAGAAACTTTACAGGATAAAGTCTGACAGCTCATACTATCCTAAGTCAGAGCTCATGATGGAAAAATTGTTAAAATGAAGCCTAACACTGCAAAGATTGTTACTACCTTTCTGGGTTATAGGGTTGTTGAATTCAACATAGAATCAGACAAAGTCTATTATATCAGACTTAATGAGGATATAAGAAAGGCAAAGATCAATGATCTCAGAGCTGCTATCTTTCAGATAAGTGAAGATACAGCTGAGCTAAAAGAAGCCAAAAGGAGGATGTTGAATGAACTTGCATATTTCTGAGAGATGTCTTTTGAAGAATTATCTCAGGACAACTCCTGATATTAAAGAGATCACATAATCAAGCCAAGTCAGGGACTACAACTGCTAAATTCTGAAGAACATACAGGCTAAAGCTGATATCAGACTTTAAGGATGGTAAAAGCTACAAGTACTATAAGTTGTAGTTTCTTAGTCAAATTCTCATGTGCATTTGTACTTAATGTTTTTGACATCATCAAATATATATTGAACTTGTGTATTATGCTATTATGCTAATTTACAAGTTGGGGGAGATTGTTAGATATATTTGAGATGTCATGCTAATGTGTTTCATGTTTAGTTTTCAGATCTTAACAAACAGAAAATATCAGTACTTACTGAAATCGGCAATTACTGGAAGTCAGAACTTAAGGATATCAGTACTTAAATTTTCAGGAGATAATTATCAGAAGATGGATATCAGAACTTAAGTGCAGGAGGACGAACAGTTAAGGAAAGGCTGATTGAAAGGAAAGAAGATCAAGACTAAATAAAGAAGAGATATGCATGGAGAAGATTTCTATAAAAAATAGAAGACTTGGAAAAGAAGATATCTAATCAATATATTTTAGGATACAGAATCATATTCAATATCAATTAGAGATTATCTTGTAACTGTGTAGTATATAAACACAGACATAGGGTTTACACTATATGTGTTATCATAATCGAAGTTATTATTTATTGTAACCCTAGAAACTCTTGTGATAATTTGTTCATCACTGAGAGAGGACAGTTTCATATTGTAATAGAGTTTATTGTGTTGAATAAAATCTGTTTTATGTTATTTGTGTTCTTATATTCGATTTGATTGTGATAAACACTGTATTCAACCCCCTTCTACAGTGTGTGTGACCTAACAGGTACCCAAGTTTCTTTGGGTCCTATTTTGTTAGCCTTTTTCTTAGGCTTCTTAGGCTTGTCCTCATTTGACTTATGTATCTGAGATTCATCCTTAGTCATTTGAGTAGAACCTTTGAAACCATTCATTATTACAGAATTATCATGCACATGCTGATTTACATGGAAGGGCATGTTTTGTGCAAACATGTTATTCTAGTAAGTCATGATAAATGGCATTTGAGGCATACTAAATTCAACATAGTAAGGATTTTTTACAAATGGCATATTAGCAAATTGTGCATTCAAATTAGATGCATGCATAACATTCACAGGTATGGTAGACATGTTAGGAAAAGAATGAGGTACAGACATGGGTGCAGGCATAGCAAGTTTGCAATTAACTGAAAAATGATTAACACTACCACACTTCACATAGGTTTTCCTAGGTGCATATTTATCAGGTGTGTAGTTGTTATGTTTGTTAATTCCTACTTTCCCATTTCTATTGTTTTTCCTTTTAGATTATGCTTTAACCTCAATTTTTTCCAATCTGTCATTCAATTGCTTGATTGATAGATGGCCTACATTGACTCTCTTGTTATTTTTCACTTGACTTGTTTCTCCTGGAACAAAGTTCTTCGAAACTTATTTATATTTCGTATTTAACTTAGCTAGATGGGATTTTCTAACTGGATTTCTTTCACTCAACGGATGTGGTTCCTTGTCTTTCGACGGATAATTCTTTTGATCATTCAACGGATAACATTCATCATCTGTCGAATCCACATCCGTTAAAAGTCCATCTTCCAAGTTGGAATTCAGTTTCTCCTTGCTCCATTTCTAGGCTTCATCACAGAAGGATTCTAAACCTTAAAATTTAGTAATTTGAGCATGGACATCTTTGGATGATTTCCATGTCTTGATTACTTCTTGTTCTCATTCAAGTTATTTTCTTAAAATCTCCTCTTTCTTTAAGGATTCAGTTAGTTCATCTTTAGCAGTCTTGCACTCTATCTTCAGTTTCTCAAACTCAACAAATTAAGTATCTATCACATTGTTTCTTTCACTTAAAAACAAATTGTTCTTTTTGGTTTTAGTGTTTTCTTTAGTGAGAGATTTGAGTGTAACACATAGATGATATAATTCAGTAGATATGTCATTTATAGCATCATTACACTCAGCTTTAGATAAATGTACTAGATTAGTGGTGATTACCTAATTACTTAAGAACTAACTTATGCTTTATCTAATTTGGCCATCAGGGCTAGATTGACATAGCTTGTATCATCATCTTCATCCAGTCCATCAGCAGCCCAGTCATTTTCTTGAGTTAGAAAGGCCAGTTCTTTTTGTTTGAGCAAATCAAAGTACTTCCTTTTGTAATCCACAGGCTCAAACTTATTTCTGTCAGAATCAGGCTTTCTGCATTCACTTGCAAAATGACCACTCAAGCCACACTTGAAATATTTGAATTTTGACTTGTCAACCATGTTTCTGTTTGGCTTGGTTGCTCCAAAATTCTTCTTGAATTTGAGCTTGGAAAACCTTCTGGATAGAAAAAGCTAGATGCTCATTTATGTCATCCATATCATCTTGACTAAGATGGTCTTCATGTTCAGCTACTAGCCATTTTCCTTTGCCTTCACAAACTCTAGGGTTTGGTGCAGATTCCACAGCTTCAACCTTTATCTCCTTCTCTTTCTCTTGCTCAGCAACTAATGCAATGGACCCTCCCTTCTTCCTTCCTTTCTCCAGCTTCTTATCTTGTTTTATTTCAAGCTCATAGGTCTTTCAAATCCCACACAGTCCAAGGTAAATTTCTTGTAGTTTTAAGAATTTCTTAATGAGACTGTTATAGGCTTCCATTCCTTTGGTAGAGATCAAAGGAATTTGAGGTTTGAGTCTTTTGTCTGATAGACTCTTCCATGCAACTTTAGAGCATTTAGTAGTTTTTGAAATCTACTAAATATGTCAGTGAGTGACTTACTTTCATCACTATGAAAATGCTCATATTGCTGAATCAAGAGTTGCATCTTATTTTTGCTTACTTGCTCAATTCCATCACATATAACTTCAATTGTATCCCAGACAACCTTAGCAGTTTTGCAGTTTATGATGTTGTCAAACATGTCACCATCAACACCATTAAACAAAATATTCATGGCCTTCTTATCCTTAAGGACTTGCTCAATATCTGGATCAGACCATTCTGCTCTAGGCTTTGGGATGGATGGCTCATTTCCTGTAGCAGCTCTCGTAGTGACATAAGGACCTTTCTCAATGCACTCCACATATCCTTCTTCTTGAGAAAAAAGATGAAGGTGCATTTTCACCTTCCAGTAGTGATAATTGACTTTGTCCAGAAATGGAATCTTCACTCCAACATCTTGTCTGTTCATCTTGTTAGTTGTTGTGATCTTTAAACTCTTTGTACTTCAAGAGCTTGCTCTGATACCAATTGTTATTCCCAAACAATCTAACAAAGAATTACAGAAGGGGGGTTGAATGTAATTCTGGCTACTTTTTAAATTTTAAGAACTGTTCCACTATGAATATATAACAGTGTTTGATTTAGGTAAAGGGCGGAATGAAAGTATCACAAATAATCATATACAAGTATTTAAAAACTCTCTGGTGGATTGAATTTATCCACCAGAGATATATATATTAATATGAGAAATCTGTGATGCAAGATTTACACACAGCTGCTTACAAGTTGAACTTTTAAAGAACAAAAAAATTCTTTACAAATGTAGCTTTTTCTATATCTCTGGTAATTGCTTTCTAACTTCTATCTCGTCCTACTTGCTACCCTTGGTTTATATATCACCAATTTATATGATAAAAAGGCAAACAAATAAGACAAAATGTTTCTAGTCTAATTTCATGCTCCTTTATTTCTCAATCCAGCATATTTGAATATCTTCAGTTTAGCATGAAAATGGAAATGCTTCTTTGTTCTCTAAAACCTGTAAATAGGCTGCCACATTCCATTTGCATACAATCAATGCATATGACTGTCAAGTCACTATCAACTGCTCTTTTGAATTTGTTCATCCGTTGAAACTCAGTTAGATCATCCATTGAGACTGTGTTGGATCAACCATTGAGAGTCTGGTTGAACATCCATTGACACTTTAGTTAATCATCTGTTGAAGCCTTGTGGAACATCCATTGAGACTATCTTCATAGCAGTTAACTCCATTTCATTTATACAAGATTACAAGGCATCTAATATTTACAATTAGCCAACCTATCTTACATATCAATCTAGTAGTCAATATGACTTAAAACATTCTACAATATCTAGTTCTCTAAGGCATTACAATATGCAGAAATGTGCTACTAAACTTATTAATACATAAGCTACTCTTTCAACGGATGTTCGGGTGATTATCCGTTGAAAACTACAAATTCACTAAATTAAATCTACTAAGGTGTTTTGTTTAACTTATCATGAAATACACAACATATTCCTAACAGTATTGATATATCTTTTATGTAACCTAGTAGCTCTCAAGGATATTTGTTCATTCTTTGAGAAATTAGTTTATAATCAGTTTTATTACTCAATACAAAACTGTTTATCATGTTGAGTGTTTAAATTGATTTATCTGCATAAACTATATTCACCCCCCCATACAGTTGTATTAAGGACCTAACAATTGGTATCAGAGCTTGATGTTGATATATAAATAGTTTAAGATCTAAAATCAATTATATAGTATCGGATAAAGAACCTCAACAGAATCCCCCACCTCCTCTACCACCCAATCAACCTATCAGTCATAAATAAGCAGATATGAGGCTATCAAGGTTCCCGTCCTGAAGATTCATGAATATCCAATATGGAAGGTGATTATGGCCATGTGCTTGGAAGCAACGGATCCTAAATATCTGAGTAGGATTTATGATGGTCCTCATAGACCAATGAAGCTAGTTGTTGTTACTGGAGAAGAAGAAAAGATGGTTGATAAGGATAAAAATGACTATTCTCCCGAAGATCTTTCATCCATTATGAAAGATGCAAAAGTGAGACATATTTTGCATAACAGCCTTGACAGTGTCATGTCCAAGAGAGTCATTGGATGTAAAACTGCCAAAAAAAATTTGGGATACTTTAGAAGTCAAGTGTCAGGGAACCACTGCTATTAAAAAGAACAGAAGGATGGTACCAACTAAGGAGTATGAAGACTTTGATTCAAAATCTGACGAGTCTTTGACTGAAATCTATGACAGGTTTCAAAAGATAATCAATGAATTGTCTCTCGTTGACAAAGAATATTTTCTTAAAGACTCTAACTTAAAGTTCCTTGTTGCACTTCTAGAGAAGTGGGACTTAAAAGTCACATCAATCAGGGATAATTATGAACTTGATGATATATCTCTAGATGAGATTTATGGCATGCTGAAGACTCATGAACTGGAGATGGACCAAAGGAGCAAGAGGAAAGGACCAAGAGCAAGACATGTTGCTCTCAAAGTTGAAGAGATGTTAAAAGAGAAAGCCAGGAGAAAAAGCCACTCCAAAAGAAAGGCTATAATTGCAAAGTCTAATACTGAGTCATCAAAATCTAATGATGACTCAAACTCTGACAGTGAATCAGATACTAAAAGTGATTATGATAACAATGAAGACATTAAGCGATGGCAGCTCTATTGGTTAAAAGTTTCAAGAAGATGGTCTACAAAAACTTCAAGAACAAGAACAAGAGATTCTCCAGAAAAGGCTTTAGTTCCTCAAACTTTGATAAGAGGAATTACAAAAGAAACTCAGATATGAAGGAGTCAAAATATGGAAAGTTTGATAAGTCAAAGAAGAAGTGCTACAACTGTGATGGAGTAGGACACTTTGCAGCTAACTGCAGAAAGCCTAAGGCTGAGAGGAAACAAGCTTTAATCACCAAGAAAAAGAACTCGGATGATACATCAGAATTAGATGATGAAGTCAACTATGCTTTTATGGCAAATGCTGATATCGAGGCTAACAATTCTAAAATAAAGGTACCTCATACTACACTTTCTTTTGATATTGATGATATTTGTGAATTAAGATTGTTTCTTAAATCTCTGCATGTTAGTTATAGGGATCAAACACTTGAAAATGCTAGGATTAAGAATGAAAACCTTAATCTTAAGAAAAGAAATTATCACCTAGAATCTGAGTTGATTTTTATTCTAGAAACTCAAAAGGAAAGAGATAGTGTTATATATGTTAAAGAAAAACTATTAGGAAAGCATGCTTATCTAGAATAAGAACTAGCTAAAGATAGAGCAGTGATTAAGCTTTGGACTAGTTCAGGAAAAACAACTCAGGGTTTAAAAGAAAATGAATATCGGGGATCAAGATTAGGATATACTGATAAGACTAATTCTGATAAGAAAGATGAAAAGAAAAATGAGAAAGCTAAACCAGAAATACCGATGTCAAGGTAAAACTGAACCAGTCTCAGTTAAGACCTATTAAGTTTAACTTGAGTGTTGATGTTATTAAGTCAGTCAATGAAAAAGGGTCAACATCAGCATCTAAGTCAAATTTAAAAACTGAAAAGTGTGAACATGTTCATACAAAATTAGTAAATGTTGGTTTAATGACTCAGAAGTAGCTTAAGCAAAAGCTGAAGGATGTTAAAATGTAAAACAAGGAAAAATAACCTAGAAAGAATAGGAATGGAAAGGAAGGTGTTAATAAGAAGAACAAATATAAACTCATCTCTAATGCACCAAGAAAAGTCTATTTTAACTGTGGTAGTGTTAATCATCTTGTTGTTGCTTGCAGAAAGATTAAAGGGATAAATATTGTTCCTCCTAAGTCAGAGTTTAGGAATAGAATAGTTAGATATAAACCACAGCATCCATGTTTTCATTGTGGTTGTGTTTGGCATTCAATTTACACATGTAACGAGTATCACAGTTTATATTATGGTTATTATCAACTAAAACCCTCTTTAAATAAATCAAAAGTAGATTCTGCATGTATAAACTCTGATATTAAGAATGTTAGCATAAACTCTGATTCAAAATCTTCTGCTGCAAATGATAACAAACTTAAAAAGGCCAAAGGATCCAAGCAAGTATGGGTCCTTAAAAATACTAATTAATTGTTAAATCTGATTGCAGGGTAACATGGAGAATTCTCTATTCTTGGATAGTGAATGCTCAGGACATATGACTGGAAATAAATCCCTGCTATCAGAGTTTAAGGAAGAGGTTGGCCCAAATGTTTCTTATGGAGATGGCAACTTAGGAAAGACTTTGGGATATGGCAAAATTAAACTTGGAAATGTCATTATTGAAAATGTAGCTCTGGTTACAGGACTCAAGCATAATTTGATCAGTGTGATTCAAATCTGTGAAAGAGGTTACCATGTGAACTTTAATCGGGAATATTGTGAAATTTTCAGTAAATCAGATGGCAAAGTTGTAATGACTGGTGTTAGACAAGGAAACTTATATGAAACTAGGGTCTCCACAAATACTGATAATTCTAAAGTATTTCTACTTAGTAAAGCATCTGTGGAAGACAGCTGGAACTGGCATAAAAGACTTTCTCACCTCAGTTTCAACAGTGTCAATGAACTTGTGAAGAAAGATCGTAGGAGAGGACTGCCCAATGCAGTATTTACTCCTGATGGCTTATATGATTCATGCCAGAAAGCCAAACAAAGGAAAACATCTTTTAAGAGTAAAGTTGAATCCTCAATTCTTGAACCATATCACTTGTTGCACATTAATCTCTTTGGACCAGTGAATGTAATGTCTATGACAAATAAGAGGTATGCCCTTGTTATTGTTGACAAATATACAAGATATACATGGGTGTATATTCTGCACACAAAGGATGAGACACCATCCATTCTTCTTGTTCATGTAAGAGAACTGAAAAATGGATCAAATCATAAAGTCAAGATTATTAGAAGTGATAATGGGACTGAATTCAAGAACAACATTATGGAAGAGTTCTGCAAGTACAAGGGGATCAAACAAGAATTTTATTCCCATAAAACTCGACAACAAAATGGAGTTGTTGAAAGAAAGAATAGAACTCTCATAGAAATTGTAAGGACCATGCTTGAGGAAGTAAAATTGCCTACCTATTTATGGGCTGAGGCTGTGCAAGCTGCTTGCTTCACACAAAAAGCAACATTGATCAACAAGCATGGTAAAACACCATTTGAAATGGTGAAAGGAAATAATCCAAATTTGAAGTACTTCCATATTTTTGGATGCAAATGTTTTATTCTCAAAACGCATCATGAACAGCTTACAAAATTTGATCAAAAGCTGATGAAGGCATTTTGGTTGGATATCCATTGTCAATAAAAGCTTTTAGAGTTTATAATCTGAGAACAAGGGTCATCATGGAATCTATCCATGTGTCTTTTGATAATAAGAAGATTACAGTTCTAGAGGATGCAGATGACCATGAAAAATTGAGATTTGAAAATGAAGAGCCATATTCTGAACAGTTAAATCCTAATATATTGACAGATTCTGATAATCTGACAAATCTCGATACAGAAAATCCTGACATCACTCTACACTATGATGAGCCACATGACAGTGGAAACTCTGCAAGAACTGAAGCACTTATTGAGGGGGAGCAACATGATTCACATCAAGGGTCAAGTTATTTAAATCGGGAAGCATCAGTAGATACTCCATCAGACTCTGATTCCTCAAATACTGATGAAGCAAATACTGATAGTACTGGAAATACTGATTCAGGGGGAGCATCAGGAAATAATAATGGTACAAGGCAAATTGAAACAAGAGACTTCATGGATCAAGGGGAGGTTCTACTTCCAGAAGTCAACTTCCTTCTACAAGAAAATGGACTAAGTCACATACACCTGACCTAATCATCGGAAATCGTGACAGTGGTGTGAAGACTAGAAGAGCCATTAAGAATGAATGTCTCTATATTCTTTTCTATCTCAAACAGAACCCAAGAAGGTTGAAGAAACTCTTCAAGATGCTGATTGGATTACAGCAATGCAAGAGGAGTTAAATGAATTTGAAAGGAACAAAGTTTGGGTACCAAGACCTAAGAACAGATCAGTGGTTGGTACAAAGTGGGTGTTCAGAAACAAAACTGATAGTGAGAGCATTGTTATAAGAAATAAAGCAGGGCTGGTTGCAAAAGGCTATTCACAATGAGACGGAGTTTATTATGATGAGACTTTTGCTCCAGTTACAAGACTTGAGGCAATCAAAATTTTTCTGGCTTATGTTGCTCACATGAAATTCTAGGTGTTCCAAATGGATGTGAAGAGTACATTTCTAAATGGTGAACTTGAAGAGGAAGTTTATGTTGAACAACCTTCAGGGTTCATTGATCCAAAATATCCAGATCATGTCTACTTACTAAATAAAGCACTATATTGACAAAAGCAAGTTCCAAGAGCCTGGTATGGAACACTTACTCAATTTTTGTTGGAAAGTGGTTTCAAAAGAGGTATAATTGATAATAATCTATTTTATAAGTACCATGGTAAGGACTTGTTGTTAGTACAGATATATGTTGATGATATCATTTTTGGTTCTACTAATTGTTGTGAATATGTTGTGTACTTGATGATTACCTAAACAAAACATCTAAGTAGATTTTACTTATTGAAATATTGTAGCACTCGACGTATAAGAATTATAGTCCCGACGGATAAGAATTATAGTCCCGACGGATGATTAACTTATTATCCATCGAGTGAGTAGCTTATGTAATAATAAGTTTGTAGCACAGTGATGTATGCACCTTTGTATAGAATCTGTAGTAGCATATAAGTCATGTTGACTTTAACTAGATATGCAGAATAGGTTGATTAATTGTACATAAGTAATGTCTTGTAATTCTGTATAAGTGAAATGAAGTCAAGTGCCAAAATAGCTACCGACGGATGATTAACAAAGCCTTCGACGGATGATCAAATGACTATCAACGGATGCTTAACATAGCAGTCGATGGATGATCAATTAAGTCATCGACGGATGATCTGAAAGTCAACGGATGATCATATCAAGAATTCAAACATCAGTTGAACAGTGAAAGCTGACACACAACCGTTGAGTTGTATACAAACACATTGTGGAAGCCCATTAACTGGGTAATAGAGGACGAAAAGCAACAAAGATTAAGGCTGTTAGATTTTATATTTGTTCAGTCTTTTTGACTTTATAATCTTGGTATTATATAAACCAAGAGAGTAGCAAATAGAAAAACAACTGAGATAACTAAGAGAAACTCAAAAATAGAGAAATCTTTGTAAGCATAATCTTTAGCATTTCCTGTATTCTCAGCAGTTCTATTTTGTAAGCAGCTGTGAGCATTTCTGCACACAGAGTCGTCTTGATATATTATATATATATCTCTGGTGGAATTGTTTAAATCCACCAGAATGTTTTTAAAGACTCCTGTTTTTAATTACTTGTGTTTTGATTCATTTAAGTTTATATTCGGCATTGTGCTAATCAAAACAAATATATCAATAATCGAGTTGAATATTTTTATTTCAAGAAAAAGGTTCAAGAATTCCATTTAACCCCCCTTCTGTAATTCTTGCTACATTGTTAAGGGACTAACAATTGGTATCAGAGCAGACTCTTAATCTACAAAGAGTTTAAAGATCAAAACAATTCAGCAAGATGAACAAGAAAGATGTTGGAGTCAAGATTCCTTTTCTTGATAAAGATAATTACCATCATTGGAAGGTAAAGATGCATCTTCATATGATTTCTCAAGATGAGGCCTATGTGGACTGCATAGAAAGAGGCCCTCATGTTGCAATGAGAGCTGCAATAGGAAATGAGCCATCTGTTTCAAAGCCAAGGCATGAATGGTCTGATCCTGACATTGAACAAGTCAGGAAAGATAAAAAGGCCATGAAAATTTTGTTTAATGGTGTTGATGCAGACATGTTTGATAACATCATCAACTGCA
Organism: Apium graveolens; assembly: GCF_009905375.1. Lineage (NCBI taxonomy): Eukaryota > Viridiplantae > Streptophyta > Magnoliopsida > Apiales > Apiaceae > Apium > Apium graveolens. Next base: position 188,797,424 of record NC_133651.1, read on the forward strand.
AGACTGCCAAGGAAGTTTGGGACAGAATACAGATAATCTGTGATGGTACTGAGCAAGAGAAAATAAAATGTAGCTCCTGATTCAGCAATATGAGCATTTTCACAATGAAGAAAGTGAGTCACTCACTTACATTTTTAGTAGATTTCAAAAACTACTAAATGCTCTTAAGTTGCATGGAAGAGTCTATAAGACTAAAGACTCCAATCTGAAATTTCTCAGATCTCTTCCAAAGGAATGGAAACCAATGACAGTCTCATTGAGAAACTCACAAGATTATAAGGAGTTTACTTTAGAGAGACTGTATGGCATTCTGAAAACCTATGAGCTTGAGATAGAGCAGGATGAAAGAATGGAGAGTGGAAAGAAGAAAGGAGGATCCATTGCACTAGTTGCTGATCTGGAAAAGGAGAAAGAAGTGAAGATGGAAGCTGTGGAATCAACTTCAAAGGTCTGTGAAAGCAAGGGTAAGGGGCTAGCTGCAGAAAGTGAAGAATCATTGAGCCAAGATGACATAGAGGACATTAATGAGCACCTAGCATTCCTTTCAAGAAGATTTTCCAAGCTCAAGTTCAAAAAGAACTTTGGAACAGCCAAGCCAAATAGAAACATGGTGGATAAGTCAAAATTCAAATGTTTCAAATGTGGCTTGGCAGGGCATTTTGCAAATGAGTGTAGAAAGTCAGATTCCAGTAAGAAAAGGTTTGAGTCTGTAGATTACAAGCAAAAATACTTTGATCTACTCAAATAAAAGGAAAGGGCTTTTATTACACAAGAGAATGACTGGACAGCTGATGGTCTGGATGAAGATTAAGATGTCAGCTATGTCAATCTAGCCCTAATGGCCAAGTCAGATGAAACAGAGACAAGTTCCTCAAGCAATCAGGTAATCACTACAAACCTTGCACATTTATCTAAAGCTGAGTGTAATGATGCCATAAATGACATGTCTACAGAATTGTATCATTTGCGTGTTACACTTAAGTCTCTCACTAAAGAAAATGCTAAAACCAAATAAAAAAATTTGTTTTTAAGTGAGAGGAACAATGTGCTTGAGTCTCAGTTTGTTGAGTTTGAGAAACTAAAAATTGAGTGTAAGATTGCCAAGGAGGAATTAACAGAGTCCTTGAAAAAGGAAGAAATTTTGAAGAAGCAGCTCGAGTGTGAACAAGAGGTGATTAAAGCATGGAAAACATCTAGGGATGTTCATGCTCAAATCACCAAGGTTCAAGGAATTGAGTCTTTTTGTGATGAAGCCTGGAAAAAGAACAAGGAGAAACTAGAACCTATTTTGGTAGATGGGCTGCTGACAGATGTAGACTCGACGGATGATGAGGACTATCCGTCGGATAACAAAAAGTGTTATCCGTCGAATGATAAAAATCCTCATCCGTCGGCTGTAAGCAAACCCATTAGCAAAGCCAAATTAATCAAGATAAATGAAAAGTATAGGTCTGTTTCCAAGAACTTTGTTTCAGGAGAGTCAAGTCAAGCTAAGAAAGGGAAATAGGCTAATGTTGGTCACATGACTGTCAAACAGTTAAGTGACAGACTTGAGAAGATAGAGGTAAAAACAGAGACTAAAAGAAAAAACAATAGGAATGGTAAAGTAGGGATTAACAAACACAATAACTACACACCTGATAAATATGCTCCTAGAAAAATCTGTGTCAAGTGTGGTAGTGTAAATCATTTGTCTGTTAATTGCAAATATGCCATGCCTACTCCCATGTCTGTTCAGCCTCAATTTCCTAACATGAATGCCATGCCTCCCATGCCTGTTAATGTTATGCCTACACAGAACATGAATGCACAGTTTGCTAATATGCCATTTGCACCTAATCCATATTATGCTGCATATAATATGCCTCAAATGCCATTTAGCATGCCTTACTGGAATAACATGTTTGCACCAAGCATGCCATTTCCTGTTAGCCATAACATGCATGATAATTTTGTTGCATTTAGTGGTTTCAAAGGTACAACCCAATTGACTAAGGAAGAATCTGAAATTCCTAAGTCGAATGAGATAAGGCCTAAGAAACAGAAGAAGAAAGCTAACAAGGCAGGACCCAAGGAAACTTGGGTACCAAAATCAACTTGATTTGATTTTGATATGTGCAGGGAAACAGAAAGAATCTTTGGTACTTGGATAGTGGCTGTTCAAGACACATGACTGGTGATTCTACCCTGCTCACAGAGTTTAAGGAGAGAGCTGGCCCAAGTATCACTTTTGGAGATGACAGCAAAGGTTATGCTGTGGGATATGGCTTGATTTCAAAGGAAAATGTCATCATTGAAGAGGTTGCCTTAGTGGATGGTCTCAAACACAATATGTTGAGTATCAGCCAGCTTTGTGACAAAGGCAACTCAGTAACCTTCAACAAAGAAGCATGTGTTGTGACTAACAATCAAAACAACAAAGTGGTTCTCACTGGTGTGAGAAGAGGAAATGTGTATCTAGCTGACTTCAACTCAATTAAAGCAAAATCTGTAACTTGTCTTCTCAGTAAAGCAAGTCAAGATGAAAGTTGGCTATGGCACAAGAAGCTATAACATTTAAACTTCAAAACCATGAATGAGCTGGTAAAGAAAGAGCTAGTAAGAGGCATTCCTCTAGTGGAGTTTACAAAGGATGGACTGTGTGATGCCTGCCAAAAAGGGAAGCAGATCAAAGCATCATTCAGGAAGAAACTTGATTCAGCAATTGAAGAGCCTCTGCAACTGCTTCACATGGATTTTTTTGGACCAGTCAATGTATTGTCAATTTCAAAGAAAAGATTTTGCCTAGTAATTGTAGATGATTTCTCAAAGTTCTCTTGGACATATTTCCTAAAGTCTAAAGATGAGGCTAGTGAAATCATCATCAATCACATAAGGCAAGTTAACAATCATCCTAATTTCAAAGTTAGGAGAATCAGGAGTGACAGTGGAACTGAGTTCAAGAACTATGTCATGAGAGCATTTTGTGAGGAAAATGGGATCTTGCATGAGTTTTCAGCAGCAAGGACTCCACAACAGAATGGAGTAGTGGAAAGAAAGAATAGATCTCTTATTGAAGCTGCAAGGACAATGCTTGAAGAATCAAAATTACCAACATATATCTGGGCTGAAGCTGTAAACACTGCATGCTACACTCAGAACATCTATCTGATTAATCAAGCAAGATGCATGACACCTTATCAATTGTTCAAGAACAGGAAGCCAACTCTAAACTTTCTTCATGTCTTTGGCTATAAATGCTATATTCTGAGAAATCAACCTAATCAAAATGGGAAGTTTGATGCTAAAGCAGATGAAGGAATTTTTGTTGGATATGTTGTTGGTAAAGTATATAGAGTCTACAATCTAAGAACCAACATTGTTGTTGAATCTATACATGTTGTGTTTGATAATAAAAAGATTGAAGGACTAAAAGATGGAGATTACCATGAAAGCCTCGAATTCGACAATGTTGAGATGGTCAGTGATGAAAGTGATGATGAGTGTGATCAAGAAATAGTGCCTAAGGATAATGCAGACAAATTTACCACCAATGAAGCACATAACTCAACATCCGTCGAGTTACATAATGCTTCATCCGTTGGAATGCAATCTGTGTTATCCGACGGAAGATAACCTGCCTCATCCGTCGGTACTCAAAATTCACCATCCGTCGGGTTATCTAAAGGAGTAGGAAATCAAGGAAGGTCGCCCATAGAAAGTACCCCTTTCTCAAGTCAAAGATCCACAAACTCAAGGGGAGTTTCTAGCAATCAAAACTCAATCACACATCAAGACAACATTGAGGTCTCTTCATCTAGAGCTATTCTATCTCAACCAAGGAAATGGACAAATGATCACCCCTTTGAACTGATTATTGGTGATGTTTCTTCTAGAGTTCAAACCAGGAGAGCAACTCAAGAAGAATGTCTATCCAACAGCTTTCTGTCAAAGGAAAAACCAAAGAAGGTAGAGGAAGCCTTGTTAGATCCTGATTGGATTTTAGCTATGCAGGAGGAGCTAAACCAATTTGAAAGGAATAAAGTATGGAAGCTGCCAAGCCTAAAGGAAAGAATCCAATAGACACCAAATGGGTATTCAGAAACAAGATGAATGAAAATGGCATAGTAGTAAGGAACAAAGCCAGATTGGTTGCTAAGGGCTATTACCAGCAAGAGGGAATAGATTTTGATGAAACATTTGCTCCTGTTGCAAGACTTGAAGCCATCAGAATCTTCTTAGCCTATGTAGCCCATGCCAATTTCAAGGTCTATCAAATGGATGTCAAAAGTGCCTTTCTGAATGGAGATTTGGAGGAAGAAGTGTATGTTAGTCAACCTCCTAGCTTTGAAGATCCAAATTTTCCAGAGTATGTCTATTATCTACTGAAAGCACTTTATGGACTGAAGCAAGCACCTAGAGCTTGGTATGACACTTTATCAAAGTTCCTTTTGGAAAATCACTTCACAAGAGGTACTGTAGATAAAACTTTATTTTTCAGAAATGTTAATGGCTCTTGCATACTTGTTCAAATTTATGTAGATGATATTATCTTTGGCTCTACAGATGAGAAACTTTGTAAAAAGTTTGCCAAACTAATGCAAAGGAAGTATGAAATGAGTATGATGGGAGAACTAACTTACTTTCTTGGTTTACAAGTTAAGCAAGTTAGTGATGGAATATTCATTAGTCAAACTAAATATATTTTTGATCTTTTAAAGAAGTTTGATCTAATGGATTGCACATCTGCAAAAACTCCCATGGCCACTGCAACTAAGCTTGAACTAAACACTACTGAAAAGTTTGTGGATATTTCAAGCTATAGAGGCATGGTTGGCTCACTTATGTACTTAACAGCTAGTAGGCCAGATATAATGTTTGCTACATGTTTATGTGCTAGATTTCAGGCTGATCCTAGAGAGTCTCACTTAATAGCTATTAAGAGAATTTTCAGATATCTCAAAGGAACACCAAAACTTGGCATTTGGTATCCTAGAGATTCTGGTTTTGATCTAACTGGTTATTCAGATAAAGACTATGCAGGTTGCAGAATTGACAGAAAAAGCACAACAGGAACTTGTCAATTTCTAGGAAACAAGCTTGTGTCCTGGTTCAGTAAAAAGCAAAATTCAATTTCTACTTCTATAACTGAAGCTGAATATATTGCTGCTGGAAGTTGATGTGCACAGATTTTATGGATGAAAAATCAATTGCTAGAATATGGTTTGCAAGTTGAGAGGATTCCTGTTTTCTGTGATAACACAAGTGCAATTGCCATCACTGAAAATCTAGTGCAACATTCAAGGACAAAGCACATAGATATCAAGTACCATTTCATAAGGGAACATGTTATGAATGGTACTGTAGAACTACATTTTGTTCCAAGTGAGAAGCAACTTGCAGATATATTTACCAAGCCACTGGATGAATCCACCTTTTCTAGGTTGGTAAGTGAGTTAGGTATGCTTAATTACTCTTGAATCTATCTGAGTTATTTTGCAAGTTGATAAGTAGCCAGAAATTTAACTGATTTTTAGTCATGGATGAAATTTTGGCTAAGTCAAAATTTGCATCTCGACGGATGACCATTATCCATCAAGTTATGTCATCCGTCGATATACAATGTGCAAATAAAAATCAATTATTTTTCTGGAAACTTTTAAAACTCGGCGGATAACAGTTTATCCTCATCCGTCGAAGTGTCTAAATCTTAACCGTTAATTCCCTGAACATTATCCATCGAGTATACTTACAGTTTGTAAGTATTACACGACGGATAATGAGTGGAATTTTTACAGTTTATTTTTAAAACGGCTAATTTAGGCAATTTCCTATTGGGTAATTTACTTCTCTTTATTATTTTTATCCGTTGATTTTGAGTAAAGTATAAAAGCTTATTTCATTCTAATCATTTTCTTTTATCATTCTCAAATTCAACTGCGTTTATTTTATTCTCTCTCAAGCAAAAATCCTCTTTCTCTTCAAGCTTTTCTTCTCTAACAATGGCACCTGTAGTAAAGATTATGTCTTAGACTGGGTTCATTTACGAGAAGAACAACTTCACGACTTTGGTCAAGAAGGGCATTCAGCAATCAGAAGATTATCACAAGATGATGGACTTCGTGAAGAACTGCAAGTTAAGTTTTGCCATGCTTGAATCACCCACAATCTTTTGTGAAGTTGTAGAAGAGATGTGGACTTCTGCAATTTACAACTCTACTGACAAAACCATCACTCTGAGCATCAAAGGTAATGAATTTTATCAATAGTGATGTGATAAAAGCATGTTTCAAGATTCCTGATGATAATGTAACTTCACCACACACTGACAATGATATTATCAATATGCTTAATTCCATGCATTATGCACTTCCTACTAATAAGCTAAGTGAGATTAGAAGACTAGGTCTTAGGAAGGAATGGAGTTTCATGTTTGATGGTGTGACTAAAGTTTTCTCTGGAAAAGTCAGTAATTTTGATTCTGTGAACATTTCCATGCTTAACGTGCTACACATGCTAGTTATAGATAAATTTTACAATTTCAGTGACCTTGTCTTGTATGAGTTAGGTTTTAAACTAGGTGAGTTAGCCAAAAGGAGAAAGAATGTATATTATGCTAGATTTTTCATGATATTGGCTAACCATCTTTGTCAAGAGATTGTACTTGAGAACCCAAATAACAAATTAGCTTGTTGGGTTCAAGAGAGAAGAATCATTGCAGATTTGAACAGAGCCAACCACCATAGGGATGTGCCAATGTTCTATTTCCCTGTAATGCTGACACCTCAGGTGTTATGGATAAAAAACTAAGGTTATTATTTGTTGTATTTATTACTAAGATTCGGGAGCTCAAGGCCTTTAATGGCTGCTCTCGTGTTTCGTAGCTCAACTCTGCCTTTACGAGATGCCTACGTATCTCTGTGAATTAGAGAATCAAGCCAAAAAATGTAGTTCTGATTTGTGGGGTGAGGCCCCTTATATAGATGTTGGGAGTCCTTGAATTGGACTTGGTATAAGAGACTTGGTGGGCAAGTCTCATAATTAGAATGGATTTTGGAGTCCTAGATAGTAGGAAACTGATTCCTTATCCTTTTAGGTGGCCTTGAGGCTAATCTATAAGGATTTATATCCTTATCGGGACTCTTCTCAATAGCTGATTTTTCCCTTATTAATTAATTACAAAATTAATTAATAATCAGGGCTTTTGGGCCTTCTTTATTCCATCAGGCCTGATCTGGTCCATCAGGCTTAACCTTTCTGGTCTGAGTATCATATATCTTTTTATTGGGCCTAGCAGCCCACACCTTGCAGTATTTAATTATACTATCATAATTTATTTATCCCTATCATTTGCCCCCCAACTTTTGGGAAACATTGATTAGGTTTCTCAAAAGTTAAGTCTGTTTATTCCCTTACAGGGTTTTATTTTTGCGTAAAGTGTGGAGCGACCTACACATTTACGATGAATTTTCCTTTTATTCAGGAATTATCTTAATTTCCAGGAATTTTTTCCTTATTTCTGGGATTTTTCCCTAATTTCCAGGATTTTTCCCTAATTTTATGGGATTTTTCCTTAATTTTCCGGGATTTATCCTTAATTTTCTGGATTTTCCCCTAATTTTCCGGGATTTATCCTTAATTTTCTGGATTTTTCCCTAATTTTCCGGGATTTATCCTTAATTTTCTGGATTTTTCCCTAATTTTTCGGGATTTATCCTTAATTTTCTGGATTTTTCCCTAATTTCTGGGATTTATCCCTATTTTTCTGGATTTTTCCCTTAATTTCTGGGATTTATCCTTATTTTTCTGGCTTAAAATCGATCAGGATGTACACAAAATCGATCAGGACTCCTGACCGATTTCGATCAGGATCCTGATCGAATTAGCTCAGGAACTTACATTCTGGTCGACAGGATTCCTGATCGATTTCGATCAGGACTCTGATCGAATTGGCCTTCAAAGTGACACCCTAGTCGACTGATACATGGGCTTAATCGACCAGGATTCCTGATCGATTTCGATCAGGATTCTGATCGAATTAAGTGGCTTTCTACCATTCTGATCGAATAGAATATCGATCAGGACTCTCTTCTGTGTCGATCAGGACTCTGATCGATCTTAGGGGATTTCTTCCCTCCTGTTCGAGTGAGATATCGATCAGGATCCTTTTTTGTGTCGATTAGGGCTCTGATCGAACTTAGGGGATTTCTTCCCTCCTGTTCGAATGAGATATCGATCAGGATCCTTTTTTGCGTCGATCAGGACTCTGATCGAACTTAGGGGATTTCTTCCCTCCTGTTCGAATGAGATATCGATCAGGATTCTCTTCTGCGTCGATCAGGACTCTGATCGAACCAATTTAAAATTCTGGTCGATTTTCGACCATTCATTTTCCATAGGAGCTTCTAGATTATTCCTGATATTTCTAGTAGATGGGCTTTTAGGTTGGGCCTGGCTAAATGGGCCTAGAAACGCCTCGTATTCCAAGCTTTTCGCCTATATAAGTGTAGTGTGAAGTGAGAATCCTCACTTCACTTCTCATTTCTCATTTTCTCTCACAAATCTCTCTAGAGTTCTCCCTTTGAGAAGGCGATTTCCGGCGACCTCAGCCACCGCAGCTCCACCTTTCTCAGGTTTTTCTGGGTTTCAAGCCTTCAACCGAAGCATATCAATGGCGGATCTTGACTTGGCTCGTTTGCAGAAGATGAATGTCTCTAAGAGAGGTACAAACATTCAAATTCAATCTCCATATACTTCCCTATTTGATATGATTAACTCGAGAGGTGATGAATATCCCTCTCTATCTGAGTTAGATTCGTATAATCATAGTAACACCTTTCATGAGTTAGATGGTAGGATAGAGTCTATGAACACCCTGTACAGACTTCCACCCCACCTTAGGATTACTCCAGCCGCCCCTGGGGATATGACTTGTAATTGGGAGGGGGATACTTTGTTTATCTATCGAGGAGCCCTGACCGCGGGTCTTAGGTTCCCATTCCATGAATTTATTCCTCGCTTACTTGCAGATGTACAAATTAACCCTTGTCAACTCCCTCCTAACGCTTGGAGGAACATTATCTGTTTTATGGTCCTTTATCTTAGAAACAATTTTCCTCTTTCCGTAGCTGTCTTTAGGAAAATTTTCCAATTCTATAATAGCGCCATGAGTCAACCAGGTTGGGTTTTAATTCGTCAACGGCCCAAAATCCCTCATATCTTTGATAGTAATTCCATAGTTGAGAACAACCCTAAATGGATGGACGAGTTTGTGAGGCTGACCTGGGCTGGGGGTGATTGGGCCACACTCTTCCGTAGGCCCTTTTGCAAAGTGTCAGATGGGAGTCCAGGTAGCATCAGATTATCTGATGAGGAGGAGGTGGCCTACCAAGCCTTAATTTCGGATGATGGGAAAACAGACACCTGGACCCTTTTAGAGGAGTTTTCCTAGAAGAAAGTTGGTCTCTCACAGGCCAGTGATAAGGGTAAATTTATAACTGGATAACCATTTTTCCTTCCCTTTAATTGTAACATTATATCTCCTGCAATTTAATATTCTTTCTATCTTTCTTTTTCAGCTTGCGAGGCCATCAATAATGTCAACATGCCCAAGGAAGGGGAGTCAGGCCGCCAGAAGAGGGCCAAGCTAAACAGGGACCCCAGGAGCAAACCTGACGGTCCTTCTTTTCTTAAGCCCCACGTCCCGGTGGTCGAGCTGGGGGACGATGTGGATCCTCCACTTAAGGCACATTCCTTCAGGCCTAACTGGGGCTTCAGGAGGAGCGATACGGTGGTTGGATCCACCAAACATGCTAAGGATTGGTCATACCATTCCATCACTCCTCACGATTTCACTGACATTGTTACGGGGAGTGATATCGAGACTATTGAGCTTCTGGGTTCTCAAGCCCAAGCTGCGGTAACTTTCTTTTTTCTCTTTTTCTTTGAATCCCAACTTTCTCGTATTTCAACGAACTTGTGCTAACTCATACATATTTCTTTGTAGAGTAATACCTACTTCCAGGCGGCCCTCCACCAGGCTAGGTCCTGGAAGGGTAACTCAGATGGGTTTGAGAAGGAGATGAAGAAATGGGAAGAGAGAGCCAAGGTCCTGGAGAAGAAGCTGGACACGAAGAAAGAGGAGCTGGCTAAGGCTCATTCTGAGCTGGTGAAACTTAGGAGCGATAAGGATAAGCTCATTGATGACTACATGGATTCTGACAAGTTTAAGAATCTCATGGAGATTCATGATGATGGTCTTTATTCCCTACAGTTTACTCAGGGATGGGATGCGGCCGTAAAGGCGGTTTCTGAGAAGCACCCGGGCTTAGTCGACCCTAAGGACTTTATAAGTCCCGAGCAGGCTGAGTCGGAGGACAGCATAGATGCCCTCTTCAACTCCCCTCAGCCAGATGATCGCATCTTGGATCCTAACACTGCTTCTCCTCCCGCTTCTCCTGCGAAGGACGCTGAAGGCGCTGATAAGGAGCAAGAGAATGAAGGCTCCCGCATGGAGGAGGAGTTTTTCTATCTTGTAATTTTATTCTAACTTATGTCTGGACTTTTGTTTGTATTAAAACTTATTACCCTCCGGGGCTATTTTATATGCTACTCTCCTTATTTGCATTCTCTCCTTCATTTTTCCGATACTTTAATATTCAAACTTGGCTTAACGGGCCACACAAGTATTATCACAACTCAAACATCCATAGGTTGAAATAATTTCGAACTCTTCAATTTCAAGTCTGGTTTTCCAAAACCTTACATAATATGGGTTCGACCCTGATCTATAATAGCTAAAAAATAAAAATCCTATGCAAACAAAGCTTCAAGGTGCTTTTAAACCTACTTGTCATAATGACAAGTGAGAATCGTACTTCGACCATCTTACACGTAGTAAACCTTCAGGTTTTGTGCGTCCCAGGTTCTCGGGACTTCAAAACCATCCATAGTCTCCAGCTTGTAGGTTCCTCTACCCTGAACGCTCTTGACTCTATACGGCCCTTCCCAATTTGGGGCAAGCTTTCCTTTCTGTCCGACACCAGAAGCCTCTATTTTTCTCAAGACTAGGTCACCTTGTTTGAAAAACCTCTCTTTAACCCTTAGGTTGTAGTAGAATGAAGCCTTTTTCTGATATTCTACTATCTTTGCATGTGCTTTATCTCGTACTTCATCGATTAAATCCAGGGCTAACCTCTGCCCTTCCTCATTTTCTTCTGCATTGAAAGCTTGAATCCTTGGAGAGGAATGTGATATCTCTACTGGAACTACTACTTCTGCCCCATATATCATATCGGCACATAATGTTTTCCCACAGGAATTGTGCAACCTGCTTAGTTGTGATTTTGGACAAGGGTTTGGCTTCGATCCACTTGGTGAAATAATCAATGGCTACAATCAGAAACTTCCTTTGTGCCGTGGCCATAGGAAAAGGCCCTAGAATATCCATCCCCCACATAGCAAAGGGAATAGGCGAGTTGATAGAGGTCAGCATCTCGGGAGGTTGTCTAACAACTGGTGCATGCTTCTGACAGCGATCACACTTCTTTACATATTGTTTGGCATCAGCCATCATTTCTGGCCAATAAAAGCCTAAACGGGTTATCTTATGAGCTAAGGCCCTGCCCCCCAAGTGTTGTCCACAAATACCTTCATGCACTTCCTCAAGAGCCAAGCGTACCTCATCGGGCCTGAGACACCTCAAGTAAGGAACCACGAAAGATCTTTTATACAGAATCCCATCTATCAAAGAGTACCTTAGTGCTCGAACAGTTAACTTTCGTGCTTCAGTTGCATCGCTTGGCAACCATCCAGTTTGAATGTGAGCCTTAATGGGATCGATCCATGACGTCCCCAGGCCTACGGGAGCCACAAGCTTAACATCTATGCTTCGTGTCTTCAAAACACGAAAGTACACACTTCCTGAACTTTCTTCAATCTCAGATGAAGCAAACTTTGATAGCGCATCTGCTTTAGCATTTTCTTTCCTTGGAATGTGTTCAACATGGCATTCATTAAATTGGTTCATCACAGCCCTTACTAGGCGAACATATTTAGCCATCGTATCATCCCTTGCCTCAAATTCTCCCTTTACCTGGGATATGATCAGCTTCGAGTCTCCACGGACCTTTAAGTTTTTGACTCTAAGTGTCCCAGCTAGACCAAGGCTAGCAATCAGGGCTTCATACTCTGCCTCATTGTTTGTGGTTGGGAAGTCTAGCTTCATAGCATACTCAATTAAGAATCCATCAGGGGTTTGCAAAACCAACCCTGCTCCACTGGAATTTGGTTTTGATACTCCATCAAAATAGAGAACCCAATATTCTTTCTCCTTATCATCCTTCTCCCTGTCCCCATTGTCGACTCCCTTGTCTTGAGGTATGGTATCTTCCTGCCCCCCGACTTCTTGGTTGGGTATGGTACATTCCACCATGAAGTCAGCTAGTGCCTGGGCTTTTATAGCCGTGCGTGGCTTATACTTGAGATCGAACTCTCCCAACTCTATTGCCCACTTAATCAGTCTCCCACTTGCCTTGGGACTGTGAATGATGTTTCTCAGTGGTTAATTTGTTAGCACTTCAATCTGGTGAGCTTGAAAATAAGGACGCAGCTTTCTTGAAGCCATTACCAAGGCTAAAGCGAATTTCTCAATAGTTAAATAATTCAACTCATCACCATGCAAGATTTTGCTGACATAGTATACGGGTTTCTGGACTTTCAGTTCCTCCTTAACCAACACCGCGCTCAAGGCGCTCTCTGAAACAGCCAAGTACAAGAATAAAACTTCACTCAGAACTGGCTTGGCCAACAACGGGGCCTGACCCATATACTTCTTTAACTCTTCAAATGCCTTCTGATTTTCCTCACTCCATACAAAGTCTTTAATGTTCTTTAGTGACTTGAAGAATGACAAACACTTGTCTCCTGACTTGGAGATGAATCGTCCTAGCGCAGCAACCCTTCCTGTGAGCTTCTGAACATCCTTGATAGTTTTTGGTGGTTCCATATCCAGGATCGCCTTTATTTCATCGGGGTTAGCCTCAATTCCTCTTTTTGAGACCATCAATCCCAAGAATTTTCCAGATCCTACTCCGAAAGCACACTTTGTAGGATTCAACATCATCTTGTGGTACCTCAGGACCTCAAAAGTTTCCCTTAAATGGGCTATATGATCAGTCTTTACTAGACTCTTGACTAACATGTCATCAACATAGACTTCCATAGTCTTACCAATAAGATCCTTAGAAATTCTATTCACCAACCTTTGATAGGTGGCTCCTGCATTCTTGAGACCAAATGCCATAACAAGATAACAATAAACACCAAAGTCAGTGATAAATGATACCTTTGGAATGTCATCCTTATGCATTTTGATCTGGTTATATCCGCTAAATCCATCCATGAAACTCAGCATCTCATGTCCAGCAGTGGCATCAATCAAAGTATCAATTCTAGGCAGCGGAAAACAGTCTTTGGGGCATGCATCATTCAGATCAGTAAAGTCTATACACATCCTCCACTTTCCATTAGCCTTCTTCACCATTACAGGGTTTGCTAACCACTCCGGAAATTGAATCTCCTCAATGAAACCAGCCTCTAAGAGCTTTTCTACTTCCTGTTTTATAGCCTCTTGTCTTTCCGGGGCAAAATTTCTTTTCTTTTGTTTTACTGTCTTCCGGCTTGGATCCACGTTTAGCTTGTGGGTAATTAACTTCGGGTCTATGCCTGGCATATTAGCTGCTGACCATGCAAACACATCACTATTTTCTTGCAAAAATTTCACTAACTTCCCTCTAAGGGGCTCCTCTAATGTGGCTCCAATGAAAGTCATCCTCTCAGGATTCTCGGGGTCTAAAGGAACCGAAACCAATTCTTCTGCTGGCCTTCCTCTATTCTCATCATTTTCTCGAACATCCATATCTTCAATAGGAAGAACCTGCCCCCCGACTCCATCTGCCCTCAAAGAGGCCACATAACAGCTTCTAGCCATTTTTTGATCTCCTCTCTCTTCTCCAATCCCATTTCGGGTGGGAAACTTCATGACTGAATGGTAGGAAGAGGGGACTGTCTTGAAGGCATGTATCCCTGTTCTCCCCATGATAGCATTATAAGTTGAACTATCCTTTACCACCACGAAATCCAGCATCTGCGTTGCTTGCCTTGGCTCTGTACCTATGGTGGTCGGTAATTTGATTATCCCTTCCACAGGACATTCTACTCCAGCAAATCCATATATCGGCATGTCGGTTGGTGTCAACTGGGAGTCGTTATACCCCATCCTTAGAAAGGTGTCGTGGAGCAAGATATCCACAGAAGCACCATTATCCACAAGGACCCTCTTAACCGGGCTATTTCCTATTATCGGTGTTATGACGAGCGGGTCGTCATGGGGAAACTTCACACCCTCTAGGTCGGAATCATCAAAAGCCAATGTTACTTCTGTCCTGGCCCTCTTCGGGGCTTCGCCAACAATATGCATAACCTCCCTGGTGTATGCCTTTCTGGAATTTTTGGACAATCCAGCAGCAGTTGGACCTCCAAAGATCGTGTTTATCACAGGTCCTCGAGGGCGTCGTGGTCCTCCGAAAATTGCATTTATAACCGGCCCTCTAGGTTGGGGATTCCGCCCCTGATTATCTTGGTCCCTCCTACGATCTTCAAAGTTCTTCCTTCCATTATTGTTTCTGTCCCCTCCATCTCCAGTATACTTGTTCAACCTTCCTTTTCGAATCAAAAACTCAATTTCATCTTTCAATTGCCTACACTCATCGGTGTCATGGCCAACATCCTTGTGAAACCTGCAATACTTGCTCTTATCTAGCTTGGAGGGATCAGCCTTCAAGGGCTTAGGCCAGCGAATATCTCTATCTTTCTCAATCTCCATCAAAATCTGACTTCTAGGAGCACTCAGCTTAGCGTATTCACTGAACTTTTGCCCAGGTCCTCCCTTCTTGGGGGTTGAATCAGGGTTTTGTTCGGTTCTAGGATATTTGTCCTTAGCGATATACTTCAGATCATTTTTTCGCTTCTTGCCTCCAGTGGGCTCATTACTTACTACGGTCTTCCTCATGTTTTCTTCAACCTTGATATACTTCCCTGCCCTCTCTTGGAGTTGCAACATGTTTTCAGGGGGACGTTTGGCCAAGGACATCTTGAAAAACTCATCCCTAGTTCCTTGTTGCAGTGCTATCATGGCTACCTTATCATCAAGGTCCGGGACTTTTAAAGCCTCCTTTGTGAAACGATTCAGGTAATCTCTCAAGGATTCCTTAGCTCCCTGCACAAGACTCATAAGAGATGCTGAACTTTTCTCATGGACTCTTCCACTGATGAATTGCTTAATAAAAGCCTGACTTAATTCTCTGAACGATCCAATAGAATTTGGGGGCAGGCGACTGTACCATCTTTGAGCCATACCCGACAGGGTTTGAGGGAAGGCCCGACACTTTATAGCATCATTCACGGGTTGCAGCAGCAGTGCATTAGAGAATGTCCTAACATGATTAGCGGGGTCTCCCGTGCCATCATAGGCTTTGAAAGTGGGCATCTTGAATTTCCTTGAGATATGGGCATTCATTATCTCTTCTGTGAAGGGTGGAGTTGGATCATCAGGATCTCCAAGGGGAAGGAGATTGCTTGGATCAGTTCTTGGGACAGCAGCCCTTCTTCGTACCGGACCATCCAGGTCTATGACAGGAGGAGGATTTCTCCCCCTAGGAGGTATCTGGGGTCTGGTGGCCTGGTGAGCCTCCAAATCACGCCTCAGCCTTTGGATTTCAGCCTCATGAGCCCTGATCCTTTCCTGCACTTCTCGGGGATTCGCCCCTGGGGTGCTTTGGGGGCGTTGCCTTCCATCGGCCATTGGCTCTTTTCCAGGACGCCTCCTTCTCGGGGCCACTTCATCATTCGAAGATTCGGAGTCTCTCTCAGTGTAAGGACCAGAAAATTCCCGATCCTCAGGGATAGGACCCAAACCTCGTATATAGGGGGGCGACTGCCCTCGTGCTTCGCTTCGCCCAGCATATCCGTTTTCTCCAACCTCAGGGTGAAGGGGCATCCGATAAGGGGGGTTAGTAGTAACAATAGTTGAATATTCATACCCGACGGGTCGAGAATTCACAGGTATATGTACTTGTTGAACTTGAGGATTCGTACCTTGAATAGTCGGGGGAGTTGTCCCTTGTAGCTGAGGTTGAGTTGCCCCTGTCTGGGCTTCCCCCTGAGTAGATGCATAAGTTGAATGGGGAGGAACCTCCACGGTTGATGAAATCGCCTGGGTTGTCTCTGATGGTGTTCCTTCCTCTAGAGCTCCAATTGTTCTCCGTGTTCTCGCCATGGTTGTTGTTGTGTTTCCCACAGACGGCGCCAAATGTTATGGATAAAAAACTAAGGTTATTATTTGCTGTATTTATTACTAAGATTCGGGAGCTCAAGGCCTTTAATGGCTGCTCTCGTGTTTCGTAGCTCAACTCTGCCTTTACGAGACGCCTACGTATCTCTGTGAATTAGAGAATCAAGCCAAAAAACGTAGTTCTGATTTGTGGGGTGAGGCCCCTTATATAGATGTTGGGAGTCCTTGAATTGGACTTGGTATAGGAGACTTGGTGGGCAAGTCTCATAATTAGAATGGACTTTGGAGTCCTAGATAGTAGGAAACTGATTCCTTATCCTTTTAGGTGGCCTTGAGGCTAATCTATAAGGATTTATATCCTTATCGGGACTCTTCTCAATAGCTGATTTTTCCCTTATTAATTAATTACGAAATTAATTAATAATCAGGGCTTTTGGGCCTTCTTTATTCCATCAGGCCTGATCTGGTCCATCAGGCTTAACCTTTCTGGTATGAGTATCATATATCTTTTTATTGGGCCTAGCAGCCCACACCTTGCAGTATTTAATTATACTATCATAATTTATTTATCCCTGTCATCAGGTAAGTGAGGTAAGTTCATCCATACCCTCAACTATTCCAATCTCCTCTATTTCTTTGACTTCAGGCATAGCTATGACAACTGTGACAATGACCAAACAGTTGCCTACCAAAGCTGCCAAAACAACTGTAATCTCCAAATCCAAATCAAAGAAAACCCCATTTGGTATCTCTCAAAAGGTACCAGTTGAAAAATCTACCAAAGCCAAAGAGGGGAGTGTGAAGTGAGGGAAGGGGTGAACATCAAAGAAACCCCAAGGATAAGGTTGAAGAGTTGAGTGAATCCCAGCCTAGCCACACTGTAGTTTCCCAACAAACTGCAGTGCTTAAAAAGGACAAAAGCTCACTTCTAGCTACATCCTCCCAAAAGGATGTGGCTATTGAACAAAGCTCTCATCCAAGAGCACAGACCAAAAGGGTTAGGGACACAAGCTCACCCCAAACTTACACTAGAAAGAAGAAATCCAAAACAACTGGGGATGCACAGGGCACACACACAGTGCAAACTGGTGCTAAAGACACAGTCCCTGCACCTTCTCAAATTCAGATTGATGTGGCTCCAATAAATGTGGAGTCACAGCCAAAATCTCTTATAATAGAAGCCACTGAAACACCATACTCACCAACTAACTCACTGGAAGTGGATATGATAAACACTTCAATTCCTGATTCCCCTTCTATAACTCTGTTGGGGAAGCCAAAATCTAGAGCAAGTGAGCATCATCTTTTAGATGATTTGTTGGTTCACTTGCCAATTCTTTCAGATACTATTGTGACATATGTGCCTCAAATAACTTCAATCAACACAGAGTCAACAATAGTTTCTCTTCCCACCTCATTCATTTCTACTCTCTCGATGGATATTGCTCATCCGTCGAGTAGTGATTGTATCCCGACGGATAAGCTTAACAGCAGTTATCCGTCGGATAGCTTTACCACTCACTCGATGGATATCACTTATTCGTCGAGTGTCTCTGCACAACTTCAAACTTCAATTATTTCTAGTGCAGAAGATTTAGTGGTAATACAATCACTCTTAGGACTGAGAGAGGAGAGTGCTTTGAGTGAGAGGCTGGGTTGCTCCCAGGCAAAAGGAGAGGAAAAGAGTGAATCTCAGCAATCCATTTATTCAGGATTGGCAAAAGTGAGTGAGAGGAGTCCCACCTTAGTAGGTGAAGGTGAGGGTGTGAGGATGGGGAGCCAGGGTGAGACCCTGATGTAATAAAAGAGAGAATATGAGAGAAAGGCAGGTACAGGAGAAATAAGGGTGGATCCAGCAATTGCTAGTGAGTCAATAATTGTGGATGATGTTGAAAAGGGAAGACAATTTTAGCAACATTGCAAAGCTGAAATTGATAACATTTCCTTGGATGCTGACACTTTCACTCATCCTGTGTCAGCCTATCAATTGTTGGCTGCACAGGGCAATGTGGAGGCAGAGCAGACTTTGAATTTGGTGCACACCACAGAATCTCTTCAAAGAGATAAAGCTGCTGTTAACAGGATGCCTTCTCAAGCTGGAGAGCCATCTGAAGAATTTGGAGTAAATTCTAATGATGATGACTCTAGTTCTTTGGATGGAAGCATGAACTTAGGGGGAGCTGAAGGCCCAAGTTCTGCTTTAAGTTTACCTGAATGGGCATGGGTAAAGGAATCTATACCAGGACAATTTGAGGTATCTTTGGTCAAACAAGCAATAGCTATTCAACAGGCCCTTCAGGAAACTTCAGATGCTGGTACCAAGGCTGTTCTTCAAGCTCACCTAGACTCTCTACATCTAATGAAGATCCAGCACTTAAGACAGAATCTCAGTGTGGATGAATTGAAAAGAGATATAGCTGACTTGAAGACCTATAACTCTGAGAAGCTGGATTCAGTAATGTCATATGGTACCATGCAAGATCTACTACTAAGATTGAGGAGAGAATCAGACTCTGAAAAGAAGCTAGCTAAGCTAGAAAATAGAGTTCAAGTTATTGAAGATTCAGTAGCTATTCTTCTTCAAAATCAACAGACTCAGACAAATCTTCTCATGCAACTGGCTAAAGCACAAGGCCTAACTCCTCAACTTGATGATAACAAAAAGGGGGAGAGAGAATCAAGTAAGGGGGAGAAAGGACCAACAGAGGGGGAGAAACTTCAAGTACAAATCAGCAAAGTAATTGTACCTTCAATTACTATCTCCAAGCCTCCAGTTGCAGATGGTATAGATCTAATTAAAGCAGCAGCAGCAAATTTGAAAGTTGCTAAAAAAGGAAAGTTGAGTTTGATCAAGTGGGATAAGATTGATGAGGAGATACAGAAAAAGTTTGAACTAGTCAAGGAGCCAGTTAAGTCAACCATCCATCACTCTCATGTCAAGCCAATCAGTGTGAATGAGATAAGCATGAACTATCTGAAGAAAGGACAATCTTCCTGCATCAAATCACAAAAGGCTGAAATAATTCTCAAACCAAGGGCAAATTATCCAAAGTCATCTTTGAAGAATCCCTTGGACACTGTGTATGAGACACCCAAGCCTGATGAAAAGAAGCTTCTGTCAAGATCCATTGTCTTCTATAAAGATCCAGCTGATTCAGCCTCAAAAAGAAGAATTGCTAAGATATTCAAAAATGGAAAGGAAATTTGTGTGGTAGCTGGACATCCATAATTTGCTCAAGCAAAGAAAGAAGAGAAAACAAGATTAAAGAAGGAAAAGAGGCAAGCTGCTCTAGATGTTAAGAAATCTAAACAAAAGAAAGAGCAGATTGTCATCTTGGCCAAGCTACAGGTTGTAAACTATTCTCAACAATTTCCCTCTCAACCATCTGAAGCTGCTGAATCAAAGAAGAAGATTGAAGAACAGAAGAAATCCCCAAGAAAGAAGGAATTGGCTAGAAGAACAAAAAGGAAACTGGATGTTGTTGACAAGGAATTGGAAGATCAATTTCCTAAGAAATCCACACCAGCTAAAACTCAAGCATCAAAGCCCTCTGTGGTATTTGAAGACATAAGGGTGGTGGACCCCTACAGGAACATACATGGAGAGCCTATTGTGCCAAAGGATGAGCCAATAAAGTGGGATAAATTACCAATTCCTGACTTCAACTTGCCAATCCTTACCAAGCCAAAAAGGACAAAATCAAGGGCAGTCAAGAAAGTGAAGTTGTCACCTCTCAAATCCAAGTTAGTAGTTAAAGCTCAACCCAAGGTCAACAGGGGAGACTACTTGTACTTGTGTGACATCAAAGAATTCTCAAATCTAAACCTTTATCTGGAGGAACCGGATGAAGTAAGGGCAATTGATGCATACAAAAACCTACCTGAAAGGTTGGTGTTCAAGTACAAAGGAGGAAGGGAGATTCAGTGGCCTCTTCACAGGATACTTCAAGAAAGCCAAGTTGTGTTGATCAAAGTCTATTCATCCTTCAAGAAAAACTTTGGGTTCAATGTAACTGCAAGAAGACTAGTATTGAAGAAGATTGAAGAGATGAGGAGTGTTAGAGCTAAAGATGCACTCTCAAAGACTCTAATCATCCCATACACAGGGAGAAGAGTGCAACTAAGGCCCTACTGGCTGATGGAATTCATGGATGACAAGGGTGTGAGAAGATTCTTCATACTAGAAGACCAATTGAGTATCTCTAGCAATGAGACTCTCTTGGAGATGCAAGAAATGCTAGATCTCTCAGAATCTGATGAACTAGAATTCCACAGGCAGCTCCAGAATCAAATTGAAGAAAATAACAGAAAGCTTGGAAGAAGATCCAGACCTTCAAGAAACTAGAAAAACCTGCTCAGGCTAGAGGAGCATCTTGAACTGACTGTGAGCCAAACCTTGTACATTTTGTTTAATTGAAGCACTTTCAGTTTTATCTACTTATCTTTAAAGATATATGTTTAGGATGTTTTGCTATCATCAAGTATCTCTGAATTTATGGCTACAATTCCAGGTTACATAAATTGGGGGAGATTGTTGTGAATATGTTATGTACTTGATGATTACCTAAACAAAACATCTAAGTAGATTTTACTTAGTGAAATAATATAGCACTCCACGGATAAGAATTATAGTCTCGACGGATAACTCATTATAGTCCTGATGGATGATTAACTTATTATCCATCGAGTGAGTAGCTTATGTAATAATAAGTTTGTAGCACAGTGATGTATGCACCTTTGTATAGAATCTGTAGTAGCATATAAGTCATGTTGACTTTAACTAGATATGTAGAATAGGTTGATTAATTATACATAAGTAATGTCTTGTAATTTTGTATAAGTGAAATGAAGTCAAGTGCCAAAATAGCTATCGACGGATGATTAACAAAGCCTTCGACGGATGATCAAATGACTATCAACGGATGCTTAACATAGCAGTCGACGGATGATCAATTAAGTCATTGACGGATGATCTGAAAGTCGACGGATGATCATATCAAGAATTCAAACATCAGTTGAACAGTGAAAGCTGACACACAGCCGTCGAGTTGTATACAAACTCATTGTGGAAGCCCATTAACTGGGTAATAGAGGACGAAAAGCAGCAAAGATTAAGACTGGCAGATATTATATTTGTTCAGTCTTTTTGACTTTGTAATCTTGGTATTATATAAACCAAGAGAGTAGCAAATAGAAAAACAACTGGGATAACTGAGAGAAACTCAAAAACAGAGAAATCTTTGTAAGCATAATCTTTAGCATTTCCTGTATTCTCAGTAGTTCTATTTTGTAAGCAGCTGTGAGCATTTCTGCACACAGAGTCCTCTCGATATATTATATATATATCTCTGGTGGAATTGTTTAAATCCACCAGAAAGTTTTTAAAGACTCCTGTTTTTAATTACTTGTGTTTTGATTCATTTAAGTTTATATTCCGTATTGTGCTAATCAAAACAAATATATCAATAATCGAGTTGAACATTTTTATTTCAAGAAAAAGGTTCAAGAATTCCATTCAACCCCCCTTCTGTAATTCTTGCTACATTGTTAAGGGACTAACACTAATGATAAACTCTGTGAGAGATTTTTAAACATAATACAATCTAGATATCAGATGAGTATGATGGAAGATTTGAGTTATTTTCTGGGTTTACAAGTAAAACAGATAGATGAAGGGATCTTCATTAATCAATCAAAATATATCATAAATCTGCTTAAAAGATTTGGAATGCGAGATAGTTCATTTTCATCAACTCCCATGGCCACCACAACTAAGTTAGATTTAAATACTGGTTCATCAATAGATATAACTAACTAGAGGGGTATGATTGGATCATTCATATATTTGACTATTAGTAGACCTGATATCATGTATGCTACCCGTCTCTTTGCAAGGTTCCAAGCTGATCCAAGGGAACCACACCTGTTAGCTATAAAAAGAATTTTTAGATATCTCAAAGGCACCATGAATCTTGGATTGTGGTATCCTAGAGATTCAGACTTTAAGCTAATTGGATATTCAGATGCTGATTTTGCAGGATGCAAAATAGACAGGAAAAGCACCTCTGGAAGCTGCCAATTTCTTGGTGGTAGATTGGTTTCTTGGTTTAGCAAGAAATAAAAGTCAATTTCCACATCAACTGCTGAAGCTGAGTACATTTCTGCAGGAAGTTGTTGTGCTTAAATACTTTAAGATGAAGAATCAGTTATTGGAATATGGGTTAGAATATACTCAAATTCCTATATATTGTGATATTCAAAGTGCTATTGTAATGACAGGAAATCCAGTACAGCATTCTATGACTAAATACATCAGCATAACTTACCATTTCATAAGGGAGCATGTAAATGAAGGTACAGTGGAATTGCACTTTATGCCTACAGATCAGCAGTTAGCAGACATCTTCACCAAACCACTATATGAAGCTACCTTTACCATATTTGTGAATGAATTGGGAATGATCTCAGGACAATTCTCAAATTTTGATGAAAAATTGTGATATGTAGCTGATAATTAGAGTGTAGTATCTTTATCTTATGTGTCTGATTTTGTCAAAATCTGATAGTAGTGTTAAACTCTGATGCCATTTATTCATGTTATTTGTTATTAATTTTTTTGTGTCAAGTTTAAATCCTGATAGTTAAACTCTGACAGTAGTTGCATGATAAACTCTGATTATGTGAGTAAGTACTAATATTGGTCAAAGTTGAGTTGACTGATAAATCCTGACAATAGCTAGTTAAATACTTATATTGGTCAAATCCTAATTGACCATTATTTTTTGATAATATTTTGAATTTATTCAAAATTCTTTTTGTCAGTATTTTAATTAGAGAAATATGATGTAGAATTAATGGGAATATTTGAATTAAACAGTTGTTAATTGATGGCGTGAGTATATGGAAAAAATGGAGTTATCTACCAAACATCACGTTTGGTAACTGTGCACATATTAACTCCCATAATTACATGCCTTCATGATTAATTTTCAGTTAATCAAATCATGCCACGTGTCCCACAAAGGTGAAACGTTTTTGAGTAGTGGAGTACAGTGTTAAACAAAATCAATTTTCGATTTCTAATTTTAACTTTATCACTTTCTGATTATCTTCTTATTTTCTTACTCTCTTTTTCTCTCGAGCATAAACTCTGAAACCCTAATCAGTTTTTGAGAAAATTACTTACAGAAAAATCATGTTTTCACCTGCTACTTCTACACCTTTCACTCATGGTGGTGCCAAGTTTGTCACAAACAACTATTCTGATATCCTGGATAACAATGGGATAAATCTTCATTTTCATATTTTTTTAATATTTTTTAAGGGCGAGTGAAGTTGGGTATGCTCTCATAGCTCCAACAACTATTTCAGGAGATCATGTTCTAGCCTTATGGAGAACTGGTCTATATGATGATGGAGGTGAATCATGCACTCCAAGCATCATTTTTGAATTTGATAACAAGCAGAGGGTGTTAATATGTTAGACAATACGTGATGCTCTTCATCTCCCAGCTCCCACTTCTTATGCAACATTTGTGGGAGATGCTGAAATGAGAAGATTCTTCACATAAATTGGTTATGACAAAGATATGACGAATCTTGGCCAACTGAAGAGGAATGGGCTAAGGAAGGAATGGAATTTCTTCTTTGATTGCATTAGAAGAGTATTCAACAACAAATGCACAAATTTTGATGATCTTTCAATGATGATACAACAAATTGGGTATTCTCTAATTCATTGTGTAAATTATGATTTTGGAAGAGTTGTTTTATAATTTGCAGGGGATATATTAAAAGCTTATAAAATATAGTATACTATGCTAGATTTTGTCAGTTAATTTTTAATGTATGTTTTCCTGATACCCCAATCCCTGCTAACCAAATTGTGTCATTTTTTAAGCTCACCAAGAGAGCTTTCTCTGATCTCATTTCTAAAGATTCAAAAAAGATTGATCTAGCTCCTATGAGGTTTCCAGTGATTTCCAGGAACTTTCTAATTGCAAGGCTTCCTGACACTTATGGTTTTCCAAACCAACACAGTGCTAAGCTACAGGAAATAATAGTTGGTAACCCACCTGTAGCTAACCCCAGCACTATAACCCAATCACTTCCTCAAAGATAATCCACCTCAGGTGCCTAACAAAAGACACCTGTTGTAAAAAGGAAGAAACCAACAAAAGCTGATGTTAGGGCTATTATTTCAATTGAGAACCCACAGGACATTCTTGTCCAGTCTGCTGGGCCTTCTGGTCAAAGAGCAAGTGTTGCAGATGTTGAAGTAGCATAGAAAAAGGGTTCAGTACAAGCTTTTCATTCTTCTAAGCCTTCATAATTTGTTAAGAGAAAGCTTGTGCTAGCTGAGTCAGAATCGGAAAATAAGGACAATTTTACCTTATCATCTAAATTCGAGAAGTAAATCATGATTCCACTCAGAGTCCAGTTGTATTATCAACTGATGAGGGTGGTGATGCTATTCAAACTGATTCAAGCCCGAGATTAAGGATCAAGAAGAAGAAATTGGTCAAAACCTACATTTCTAAAAATATGATATAGATCAAGAAAGAAATTTCTGAGAAGACACATGGTACAACTACTAGTACTGATCAATGGACTAGCCAAATTACTGATTCCCCTGTTACTATTACTGATTCTTCAGCAAAAAAGAAAAGAGTGCGGGAGATCACTCATGAGAAAGTGGAGGAATCCGTCAAGAGGATGCAGAAATAAAGATTGTTTCCTGGATCAAGCACACAAGAACTTGTATCTCAAAGGGATACAGCAGCTACTACAAATCCTGAAATATCCTGTCACACAAGAACTTATACTTCAAAGTAGAACAGTAGACTCTATTCAAGTGGAGCCTCATGCTGAAAAGTCCATTCAAGAATGGCAAACTGAAGAAACTGCCAAGGTAACTACTGAAGCTGCAAAAGTTAAAGACATTTGCAAGTATTTTCAGAGGCATTCTTTAAAGCATAGGGTTGGCTTTCCATTTATAGCAGCTCAAGAGTTAGAAATTGAGGAGATGAGTACACAAGAACCTGAATGTCAAATTCATCCAGAAACTCCTGAATCTCTAGCCCCACAAAAACCATTAACTCAAAGTGGTAGTGAAGGCTTAACTCCTGATCCTGTTATATTAGCAGTTGATCCTGAAGGAAGGGTACATCCAACACCCACATCAGCTGGACTTCTCTCAGCTCAACCCTTGGATGTCTACAAAGAAGCTGATCCTTCAGAAGCATAAGGTATAAATACTGATTTATCTTTATCAGCATTTAATTTAAATATTGATTCTGTATTATCAGCATTTACTTCTAGTATAAATCCTGATGACATGAATGTGATTAGACCTTTACAAAGGAATACCTCTAGTCATATGATCACATACAACTCTTCTCATCCACCTCTTATTTCTATAGGAAAAAATTATATGAGCCTTTCATGTGAGAATGAGAGAAAAGATTTAGAGAAAAATAGAATTAAAGGGAGGCATAATCCTTACCTAGAAAAGGAAGAGGTAGATGAGTGTTAGGATTTAGTTAATCCTTGTGAGGAAACTCTGACTATTAAAAGTCATGAGATGAGTAGAGTGATAAGTAGTGAGACTAATTTAAAAGAATATAGATATTTAAGTGTTTTTGTTGAAAATTTTGCAGGTGCAAAAAGTATTAAAGATACAGCTGCTGAACAAAAGTCTGTAGACCCTCGGATAAACTTCGATGTACCTAGTGCTGATATTCTCCTGGCAGGTCTAAGTACTTATACTTCCTGCAGTCCGCTCACATCTCTATGTCATCCACTACAACAATCCTTGTTCTTGTTGAAGGACAGACCACTCATTCTATTATTCCACCATCTATTATTCTCCTTGTTCATGCTGTTAATGTAGATGCTGAACAGTCCATTCAAGCTGAACACATCATTGCAGAATCACCATAGCATTCAACTAGTACTGAGGTCCTGGAAATAAATTTTGAAGTTCCACAACATATGGCCACTATTCCTGAAGATATGGTATTAAATACTGAGGAAATAGCAGTTTCTGAAGCAGCTGATTCTCACACAACTCCAATTTTTGATGATTTGCTAAATACTGATGTTGAAGATGAAGTAACTCGGTTTATACAGGACCCAATTGCTGATGAAGAATAAGTGCATGAAAGTAAGTCTAATGATGTAGAAGATGTAAATATAGAATTAGATCCTGATGAGGATCTTGATGAACTTTTATTTCCTGAAGACATGCCTAGAAATGAAAAGGAAGGGAGATTAACTGAGCTTGAAGCAAAGAATAGTAGAAAGTTTTCTTATATAGAATGGAATTCTAACTGGAAGGATGCTTCTTATCATAGCTCTATTGCTAATGTTTCTCAACATATAGAGAGAGTCGAGCAGAGTATTGCAAATCATGATATTGTGACACATCTTAAGGCTTCCACACTATTGGTCAAATCAGTTCTGCATACTCAATCTCAGGATAATACTCAAATTGATAAACTCAAGGAATCCTTTCTTGAAAGTAATCTGACCACAATCAAGGAGATCCAAAAATAGTTAGCACATATCCTTTCTAGACAGGACGAAATGAAAGCCAACCAGGTTAAGTTGGAAGCTACTCAAGCTAAGATGTCTAGTCAATTGGATAAGGTCCAGCAATCCATGGAGCTAATTGTTTCCCTCAGGGGAGAAAGTGTTAAAATCTAAATGCAAGCAGCTCTAGCTGAAAGATGCTGATGACAAGGATGGTCCTGGTGGAGATGGTAAAAGAGGTAGTAAGAAGGAGCTTTTTTTGAAGAAACAAGGTGGAGATCTGATTGGTTCTAGTGGTACATCTAAAACCACTAGTCAATCTAGATAAGGTGGAGAAAGGAGAAGATCTGGAAGACAAGTCTCTAAGACTGCTCAAAGTAAAGAACCGGTTGTGACTAAATCTCAAACTCTGGAAGTCACAAACGCTGATGAAGATAAAGGCTTCTAGAGATAGAAGTTGGTGCTGAAGCAAGTCAGTATTTACAAACACTGAAAGTAAAACGGAAGAAAACAACTCTATTCTACAAAGATCCAAAGATTCAAGCATTTGATTCTGAGGTAAGTAGAAGACAAATTGAAAGAGAAAATCCTGGAGTGGACATGGAACAACTTAAACTTTTGGAAGAAAAGTACAAATCTTTGAAGTCAGTAAATACTGATATTGTCTTACCATATAAAGATAATCCTGGTAGCAGACCTAAAAAAGGTATGGTGATCAAGGAGGTCAGTCAAACTGATGCTGAAGGGCCTTGAAGGTCTCAAGCAATTTTAAATGCTGATAAGAGTTATAAGGGGAAGGAGAAGATTGTTGAGAAATCAAAACCAAAGTCTAAAGCTAAGTCTAAGAAGAAATCAGTATCTAAGGGTTCAAAATCACAAACACTGTTAGATCCAATCTATTCAGAAGCAGTAGCTCATGATGATGCTGATGATCAAATGACTCAAGAAGATGAAGTTAATCGTCTATATAAAAGAAGAGAGATGATTCGTGGAGCTGATTGGGCTGAGAAATTGAAGAAAGTAACAACCTCTGACAATGCTCAAGTTGTAGAAGAAACAAGTACTGAAGCTCAACCAGTCACAACCTCTGATATTACTCAAGTTGTTGACAGTTCAAGTAAACCACAAGCTGAAATCACAAATCCTGATTCAGAGAATTTAAATTCTGATATGCCAGAGTTGACCTTAGAAGCAAAGATGAAGCTACTATGGGGAATCAAGACACCTCCACCAGTAAGGGATTCTTATTAGACTATAAAGAAGATCTATAGTGGAAATTCACAGTCTAGAAGAGCTGGTAGAAGAAGTGGCTTGAGACTTCCAAATGCTGATAATTTTGTTGCTCATGCTTTAATTCTAAGGAAGCCTGAGAATCTTACAGAAATTGGTGATAATACAAAGCTTGAATATTTGAAGAAGATTAAATCAGTGCATATTGTAAATGATCTAGTTGGTGAAAAGCTGATTTATTTTCTAAAATCTAGAAGAAGGTTGATGTAATAACCCCAAATTTTTTAATCCTGATGAATTAGTAACTTGTACTGATTTTGCTGGTTAATAAAAATTATCAGACCACCCTATATAGGGTTTTTTTATGGATATTATGAAATCATATTAGTACTCCATAATGTAAATG
Organism: Apium graveolens; assembly: GCF_009905375.1. NCBI lineage: Eukaryota > Viridiplantae > Streptophyta > Magnoliopsida > Apiales > Apiaceae > Apium > Apium graveolens. Next base: position 188,825,923 of record NC_133651.1, read on the forward strand.
AGTGTATGTAAAGGTCGTCAGAATTCGAATTCGGACACTTTGATTTTTCCCGAAAATTCACCAGATACCAAAAGAATTAAGTATAAGGTAACATGATTAAAAGTAATACTGAAAGAAACTTCTTGTCCTGCTTCTGTCCTTGATAACTTATCCTTACATTATCAGGGGTATACATAACAACTCTCTTTCTCTTGCAATCAATATTTGCCTTATACAGAGACAGCCAATCCATGCCTAAAATAACATCAAATTCTCCTAACTTAAAAGGTATTAGGTCGACAGGGAAAGTATATCCTAAAATTTCCATGGAGCACTTAGGACAGAATTGACATACTGGCACTTTGTCCTTATTAACCATCTCTATGGTCAAAGGTTCCTCTAAGTCTTACAATATTAATTGCATTTTCTTCATAGTTCAAGGATAAAAAAGATTTGGACGCTCCCGAATCAAATAAAACATTAATCGGTACGAAATTAATAGAAAGCGTACCTGCAACTACATCGGAATCTTGCGCCGGAGATTTCTTAGTCATCTTAAAAGTCCTAGCTCTGGCGGTACTTGTTGCGGGTCCTTGGGACACACTTCTTCCTACACTACCCTGGGTAACTGATCTGCAATTCCTAGAAATATGCCCCACTTTGCCGCAGCTGAAACAGGTTACTCCTTGGTTCTCAGATTTGCACTTAGTGGAATAATGACCCTTCTGGCCACACTTGAAATAGTTGACGTTCTCTTTGCACTGACCACTATGCTTCTTTCCACATGTCTTGCAATCGATCACTGGCTTGTTGAACTTTGTCGAAGTAGAACTAACTGAGGGAGTACTGGGTCTAGCTGGCGGGAAATTCAGTCTCCTGAACTTCCTATCTCTATTCTTTCCAAACTGGCGCTGAAACTTCTGGGTTACTCCTTCTTGTTCTGACCTTACAGGTCCACCTTCAAACTTTCTTTTCTTCTCACCTTTCTCCTTAGCAGCTAACCTCTGATCACTTTCTATCACTAAGTAGCCTGAACTACCGAAGTATACGTCTTGAGTTGTAAGGCTCAACTCCACTCATAATCTCTGGCTTCAATACTTTTTGAAACCGCTTTGCTTTTTGTGCTTCCGAACTCACATATTCTGGTGCTATACGAGCCAACTCCGTGAACTTGGCTTCATACTCTGTGACACTCCTGTCTCCTTGCTTTAACTCTAAAAACTCCATCTCCATCTAACTCTGGAGACAATCCGGAAAATATTTTTCCAAGAACAGTTCTGCAAATTGGGTCCATGGAATAGGACCTTCTCCATCTAAGGCTCGCGTAGACTCCCATCAATAGTTTGAATCATTCTTCAAGAAATAACTACAATAATATGTCTTTAAATCCTCACTCACCTTGGTGAGTGCAAAAGCCTTCTCCATTTCCTTCAACCAGATCCTGGCAGCAACAGGATCCACTTCACCTTTGAATTCTGGGGGTTTCACAGCCTGGAAAGAATTAAAACTAACAACTTGGGTCGTCCCCCTCATATCATGCTGCTGTTGGATTTGCAGCCGATGTTGGATTTTCTGTTGTTGTTGTATGAGTTGTTGTTGTTGTTGCTGTTGATGCTAAAATTATTGTTGTTGTTGCTGGAATTGTTGTTGCTGTTAGGCCAGTTGAGTAGACTGCTGATGCAAAAAATATATCAATTCGCTCATGGAGGGATCCCCGGCAGATCTATTATTGGGTTGAGAATTCTTCTTTAGTGGCATTCTCCTGAAACATAGCAGTCATATATAAAAAAATGGATTGCTCCAAGCAGTTTATACATATGTATCAGGAGAGTGTTTCCACTAAGACAATATCCTCATCCTCAGTTAATTGGATCCATCCTGAGTGAATGATCATACTCTAGAAATACCAGCAACAATGATAGTAACAACAATAATAACAACACACAAGTATATATGAAAACTGAACAACATAATAAAGCAGCTATACATAATAACCAACAGAAATCAAACTGATACAACTGAAATCCAACTGAAAAGAAACCATCCGAGTACATAACAAAACTGGCTGTCATAACAGCCTCCGCCTACTACAACTACAACAACATAATGTACATACATAAAGGAAACAACTATAGAACTCCTGCAAACCAACTTTGAGCTCTGTATCTCACTGCTGCAACTCTGATCTACTCACTGCCACTGCCACCGATAGAACCTAACTCGAACACCAACCAGTTCACCAGATCCTGGTACTGAATGGCCCTGAACTCTGAGCTAATAAAAGGGTCAATAGACCTAGCTCACTCAATAGCAATCTGAGTCAAAGATCTCACTCGGGCCTGAACATCAGGTGAAGGGACAGGGATGCCCTGAAAAGGTCCAACTGGTATCTGGTCAAGATTCGCGGCTAGCTCGAGGCTCTTCTCACTAATGAAAGACCTGTTCACCGCCTGGTGAACATGATAGGGAATCGGGGAAGAGGTGTCGTTAGAGTTGATGGAGGAACTGGAGGTCTCGAGGAAGAAAAACTGGGACCCCAACCTGGAGGAAAGTCCCTAACAGCAGACACTGACCTCTGTACCCAACGGGGATAGGAACTAGGTCCAGGGATATCCCTCGGTACAAATGGAGGAGGGGAAGTCAAAGTAGTCTCCTCAGCTACAACGTCTAAGGTCCTCTTTGAGTCGGAACTGTCCGAGTCTGATCGGTTCTCTCGGGATGGAGAACTGGAGATCAATATAGGCCACTGCCAACAAGATAAATATACAGGAAAGACGCAACATGGTTAAGGCAGTTCTATCATAACATCAATAGATGCCAGGGTAACGCCGTCGGAACCCTCGACTGACTCTAAGGTTTGCTCATCTACATGAGTTGCTGACTCACACCTTATGACACAGTTTCTATACCTTTTTGACTCAATTCCTAACCTGAATCAGGGACTTGAACCTGCAGCTCTGATACCAACTGTCACGGCCTCAATCCCGGGGTCAGGAGTTGATGTCACTAAATATAACAAACAGATATAAACAAGAAGATTATTATTATTATATACTAACACGACCCCAAACCAAGATCCAATCCGGGTTCAAGTATGATCCAAGCTACACAGTATTATAAACCATTTATTCAAAAAGTTTGACATACTAACTTATTCAGCAACTCATCAGACCGCATACGGTCTGATACTAACTACCTCTGAGGAGCCAGGTCCTGAAGGGGTTGAAACACGATTCTACCAAGGTCTGACTGGTCTTCTAGGCATCTGCGATATATATAACCAGGTTGCAAGGGTGAACGTAATCTCTCGGCAGTACCAACATATGAATATCAAGATAAAAATAGTAATGTAAACAGTTATAGGAACATAACTATAAATCAACATGAAATCCGTAATCTGTAAATCATTTCGAGCAATAGTAAATAAAGAAAAGATGAGATAACTCGATATCACTGACTAGCATGCTTTTAACAAAACAAATGTAGTTGTGTGCTGTGTAAGTACCAGAGTCCAATTTTAGCATGTTATTCAAATTTATAAATCAACTGCATCAATCACTTATTCCCTTACAGGAGTCACAAAGTCAAATTAGATGCGTAACGGATATATGAAGACAAGTGATCAGGCTATCAACACCAGACGACTCCAACTGCCATCCCATACACCTGTTCCGGAACTCAGAGACTAGCTAGGTCTCTGACCTGCTGGACTAATCGGTTATGAATTACATGCAACCGAATTAGCCTCTTACGCCAACTCAATAGGCCTACTCTGGCCCCTATGTATCCCATATCTGATCATTTTATCCAGTTTTTAAAACACTTGAACCTATCTTATTTCAAACCATTCATTTTAACAGCACACGTAAAACTAATTCACAAATCATTTTCATTCGAGATAGGTACCTTTCACAGTTACTTTTTCCCAAAGTAGGTTTAAAACAGTGATTTATAGCTACAGGGGATACGTAACTAAAAACGTTTATGTTCTTTACAAGAATAAAATAACAGTCTATTCATACATACTGAACCATAAAAGAATGGCCAGGGGACTTGTCTTGCAACGCTTTACAAACCCTAGATAGTTTTCATGCTAACTTTAGTCCTTGTGAAACTCGACCGGGATCTACAGTAATAGAATACCCTAATTAGTTATACTGATATGTTTGATATCCTCGAATCCTAATGACCCAATTCGATAACTGGACTCGTATAATAATTATACACATAATCACGTAATCCGTATCCATACAAGGGTAAAACGTTTCATATTATAAAGTACGTTTCTCATATTTAAAATAAATTTTTAAAAATTTTGACAGCAACTTTTCTGTTTATAAGCCTACCTGTCGATCACAATCGACGACAACACCAACAAATCACAATTCACGCCACAACACAAATTCCACAATTCCTTGATTATTCACATATGAAACCAATTACACAAATTATTTTATTTATTTATAAAATTTAGGACTTAGATAACAATCATCACGGTCCACCGTCCGCTCGTAAAAATTCATCACGGACGACGGAAAAATTTATCGGTACCCGAAAATTCTTCGGGTTTCCAAATAAATGTCGCCGATTATTAAAATCATTTTTCCCCCACGGAATTCATTTTCTTTTTATATCACGGATATTAATCAATTACAACCTACAAAAATAATTAAATATGAAATGAATTTTAACAGCAACTGAACCAAATAGAAAGACAATCACCAACACAGCCACACGCGCTAAACGCGCCACCAACATACACATACCACTTGCACACACGCACACACAGTACACTGCATACACACACACTCACACGCACATACACAATCACACATATACACATATATATTCACACAATCGAGCATACACCCTCACCACCGCAACCATACTGGAGAACCGGGGCGACAGGCGGCCAAAAACGGAAAAGAAACAGCGACAAAACATAGGCGGCATAGGAATTACTGAGAGGAGGAAGCAACAGGGGCGAGAGAAACAGAGGGATAGAGAGATTGTGAGAGAGAACAGAGAGATTCGAGAGTGAGAGAGGAGAGAGAGATCGAGGAAGGAGATGAAAGAGGAGGATGAGAACTCTGTTCTTATCAGTTTTTTTATTCATTTCTTTGACAGGTGTTGCAACCAAGGCAAAGGAACAACACGTGTCCACAATCTTTTATGTCCCGGTTTAACTCGAAATTCAATTTTAGTGAACCGAGTCGCACTTAAAACAATTTCAGAAAATCACGAAAATAGTCTTAAAATGTTATAAAAACATAAATTTCGTAATTTTAAGACAATTTTTGAAATGTAATTTATACATGATTTTAACAATTAAATGAATCAACGCGCGGGTGAAATTGATCCCAAAAATTTCCAAAATTATTTTAAAATTTCCAAAATATTATAAACTTCATAAAATATAAGTTTCGTGATTTTTGAAAAATACTGGAATTAAATACAGATTTTACAAATAAATACAATCAGAAAATCATTTAAAGATAAATAATTAATGAAAGACGTGCACGACAATCAAATCAGCAATGTACTTAGATTGACACAAAAGATACCCCTTTGGTGAGATAGCAACTTCAATTCCCAAAAAGTAACAAAGCAAATCCAAAATCTTTCAAAAAAAAATAACGAGCCAACTCACATTTTAATGACCCAATACCATTACAATCATCGCTAGTAATAATCATATCATCAGCATATAAAGACAATAGGATACGACCAGCACTCGTAGATCGTACAAAAAGAGCATAATCATGATTACTAGGACGAAAACCAAGTGACTAATGTACAGTAGAAAACTTCTCAAACAAGCGAGTGTTAGGGTATGAATGAGTAAAGTTTAGTTTATTAAGAGACCGAGGATTAATTCCGGCTTATGTTGTTGTTCATAGGTTACTAGACCCACTCTAAGCTTAAGTCTTCCCCGGAACATTCAGGCAAGTTTTCTACCAGTATAACTGTTGTTATGTTATATATGTATATGTATTATCTTGAGATAAGTGCATGAATATTATTAGAAAATATTGCGATAGACTGTTACATTTATATCTTGGGAAGAATTTTGATATTATATATATATGCATGCCTATTTTGAAATCTTGATATTTCATCATCAATTCAATTGCTTATGAACTACATAATACCTATGCTAGAGATAAGCAGTAATTGCGTATACCCTTAGTATAGCGGACCCAAAGTTGAACATTTTTTTAAACCGGGAGGCGATATTCCCGAGTATAATATATATATAGTTTTCTATAACTATAAATCGAATAAGGTATATTCGATAGCTTTGAATAATAATCAAACATTATTTTCGATTATTTAAATAAAGATCTTACTTTCGTATAAGTATACCTTTTGATAATTTATTATTAGTTTCAAGTATTAGTTTTAAAACTTTTACTTCATTTATTTCACCAAAGCTATTCTTCTTGGAATATTATTTAAAGAATAATATTCCGATATTTTTCTAATATTTTGGAACTGATTTATGTTATTATATCATCCTTACTTCAAACGTTTTTAAAAATATTTTCAAGTCTTCAAAATGATTTTAAATGTTAGAGCGGATCCCAAAACTCATTTTCAACTTTAAGATCTTCCTATCAAAGGGGATTTAAATACTCACTCAAAAACCCGAGGGATTCGGCTTCGTGATATGTTTTTATATTCGCAACGAGGTTGCTGATTTGATAAAAGAAGTTTTTGATCACTTTCCCAACATTCGGGAAGTAATTCCATCAAAATATGTTGGCATAGGCGACACTGGCTCAGGGGAGTCCATCAAAGTGTAAGTGATTGAGCGGCAGTCCATCAATGTATAAGAGGCCGGATGACGGTCCAGCATAAGGTCCTAAAGTGGCCAGGGTGATGACCAGTGAGGAATTCATCCATCTACTAGTAGAAAAAGTGACTTGATTGATATCTTTGCCTGAACGGCAAGGTATCAGGTTTATGCCAAAGCTTTCTTCCTTCCAAAATCATTGGGTATTACAACTCTGTTTATACTTTTCATAATAGAGGTTTTCGAGGAATGTATGAAAGAGATATATATATATACACTTATAAATATATATATATATATATATATGTACATAATGAAGTATCTCGTAACTTCATTTCTTTTAAATGATATTTCAAAAGATTGATTTTATATAAGTTTTGTCTTGTAGCTTCATTTATGTGATGAACTTTTAAAACTAATTATACTTTTAACAGTGGTAGTTCAAGTAATATTCAGAAAAGATATAAGCATATTGGAGTATTTTAAAACTTCATATTTTAAACTAACATCTAGTAAATGATTATCTTATGCATAAAAAGATTTTCGGAAACTTATCAGTAAAGATACTTTGCACTAGCGAACAAACTATACATATATTTTGGAAAGTATATATATTGAGTATTTTGTGACTTTTTCGCGTTAAGATATCAACTTAGTTCATTTTTTCTTAACCGAGACTTTCATAAATACTATGAGAATGCTCATATATTGTTAATTAATATACTTTTATTTTGGTGAGCTGTTTTGCTCACCCTTGCTTCATTTCTTCATCACACAAAAACAACTAGACAAGATGAACAAGACCAAGCTCCCAATTCGCGAACGGATATGAAATGTTTCGCAGTTTTTTGTAGGCGTTGATGCCGATGTGGCTGAGGTAGGAACTACTAATAGGCTAGACTTTCAACTTTTGTTGTACCAGACTTAAGTATATCTATGAATTTTTATAATGGCAAAGAACATGTAAATTTATTCAGAAACCCTTTTGAGGTGTAATAACTTATAATTTGTGGATAATATGACTTGTATTATTTTTGGTATTCACCTCTGAGACTATAACTTGTGGTCTGTGTGTGTATATCATGGGTCACAGTACACAGTAGTCGGTTGTTCATTAAGATTAAGTGTTATTAATAGAAATGGAACTCATGACAATCCGGATACCCGACCCCAGATTTTGGGGTGTTATAGTTGAGGCTCACTCAAGAGCACTTGAAGAATAAACAATGGAAAAAGTTGGAATTCATCACCACTTTACTCAAGGTAACCAACTCTACTACTGCTAGATGGTCTGAATTTTTGAAGAACTTAATATACATGAAGTAGAGAGGAATGACATACAAGTCCAATTATGTTCAAAAGTACATTCATGAATCTGGACATATGGTTGATATACCTACTGGAGGAGTCAAAGTGGTTAAGTCTCTAGGAAGAGAAGTTCATACTTTCAATCCTGATGGAAAGAAGATTGGATTTCTGGAACCGATTGATTTGGCATTTAGAGAATTAAATCTACATGACCTCAGAGCTATTGTTTATCAGAATGATGAATCTATAGAGGAGCTCAAGGATATCAAACAGAGAATGGAAATGTATGTAAATGTTCTTGAAAGAAAATTAATCAATAAACTCCTTGGTGAAGCTACAGATTGTACTGAAGTTCAAGACTGAAGATAAAGTTTGGAAGCACTGATTGTAAGAAAGATTATCTGTTTGAATTTATGCATTTAGATAGTTTTGACATCATCAATTTAGAACTTGTCCATATTTCATAATGCACAAGTTGGGGGAGATTGTTAGAAGAAATTGATGATATCAGCTTATAAACTATCAGAGTTTATTATCAGCATTTGATATCAGAGTTTAGCAGAACATAACATCATCAACATATGTCATCAGCATTTGCTAATCAGTAATTAATATCGGTATTTAGTCGCTTCAGCTAAAAGTCAGAAGATATCAAAGAAGTAAAGGGTTTGCAGAATTTAAGTCGGTGAAGGACTTTACTTCTAGTAGTAATCAAACTAAGGATATATTTTATGATTCCTTATTGTAATTGAAAATGATTCCTTATTTGATTGTGCAGTTGTGAAGTATATAAGCACAGATTAGTTTAACACTTTAGGTGTCGCGTATCGATATATATTTTGTGTAACCTAGAAGTCTCAAGGACATCTGTTCATCCTTTGAAACATTAGTCTGTAATCTGTTTTATTACTCAATATAAAACTGTTTATCTTGTTGAGTGTTTAAATCAATTTATCTGCATAAATTGTATTCACCCCCGTTACACTTGTATTAAGGACCTAACAAAATGCAAAATACATTACCATTTCATTTGATGCGTAGTTTTCCTTTGTTGGACATGCCAAGAACTTATTTATAATGACTTTTGCAGAATCCATGCCGTATTTTTATTCATATAAGTTAATCATATATATAATATGTACTCATCAAAACTACTTTGAGTCTTCATCTTTATAACCTAAAATTAAGTTTAAATGATTTTTTTGTTATGACTTTAAACAATATTTATTTTTAATAATGACAATTATTAAATTTCATATCAAGGATAAAATGGCATCCTTTTTTAACAATAGAATATAAGCAGATTATCGACGACAATGATATATGACTTGCAAAATAAGATTTGTATATGATATTTTTAAGACATTATGATATTATATGCAAATGCCTTATAATAATTATGTTGACTTTAGCTTTTATTATTTCTTAATTGACGAATTTTTTGATTTACAACCAAATATCAATCATGATAAATATTTCGTAATAGATAAGTTGGTCCCTGAGATTTTAATGTAGTTTTTTGTGGATTGCATCAATCACTCTACATAATCACAGTTAACTTTACAAAATTGATATCAATCAAATAACAGAATCATTCCACTTTAAATATATATTATAATCAATTTTTCAAAATAACCCTCAACTTGATAAGTCATTTTTATAATCACCACGAGTCATGGAGAGTCTTTTATTTGATCACATCGAAAATCTCAAAAAGAACAAAACTACATAGCGATTGAATGTTAGAGTAACACAAATTTGGCAAACTATATCACCTGAAAATGGTTCTATTAGAGACTACAGTCTCATTCTTCTGGACGATGATGTATATAATTCTTATGATTCTTTCTTCGATAATGAATGTCTCTGAGTTATAACATAATAACTATATATCGAGTCTAATTTTTATTTTATGTATTAACCTTATATCTCATTGTTATTAACAGAATTCTCATATACATACCTACATTTTTCCTGACAATTGGAAGGCGATTGGAAGAGATGTGGTCGATTGTCATGTCTACATAATTGAAAACTTTATGGTAAAAGATTGGCAAGCTCAAACCCATGTCAACTAATATATGTATAAGGTTATTGGGCTCCACTATTATTCAACGTGTTGAAGATGATGGTATGATTCCACGTTATAAGTTTGAATTCATGGACTTGGCTGACCTAGAGGAAGAAACCAAATATTTGGGAAAGAACGGGAATCCTGAGTTTGTTGCAGGTATGATTACATTGTTATTTACTTTTTTCGGTTTTACATAAAAAATTTGTTGATAGAGTCATCGTGCGAGTTTTATATATTCTATATTAAACCCATATATGGAGAAACATTGATAATTCTGTGTTACAACCGGCATTTCCGTGTAATATTAATTGTAAAATTTGGTGTAATTATAAAGCCGAATGCCAAGATATTCAACTATTGTATGCTTGTGTGAATGAGAATATCTGCGTCTTAAATTTTCGATATGTGGTATATGATTTTTCAAATCAAAAGTTTAATTACTTCTTTGATTTTTGATTTATAAGGAATATCTTAAACCTTGAATAAATATCTTTTTAAAAAGTTATTTGTTCACAAAATTCAAAAGTAGTTTTATAAAATTTCTAAAAATCCAAGTTATTTTATGGTATAAATTTTATAATTTTTGAAATTGTATTTTATTTTATAAAAATAAATCTTTATAAATTCTAGTTGTCATATTTAGCAAATTACAAGAAAGCCCTTGCATGCAAACCACCCTTTCATTCTTTTCAAGGACAAAGAGGACAATTCCAAACCCACTAACTCATGAACTAGTAGCCAAATTACCTCCTTGACCTTGCATGCAAGTTAGCTTAGTTCTAGCTAGAAGGATACCCTTGTCATTTCTCAAACCCACTCACATTATAGTCAAATCAAGACATAAAAATAACTCAAAGAAGTGATCATCACTTCACTTCACCCCACCACTTCACTCTCATCTCCTTCTTCCCCTCCCTCTCGGCTTTTCCCCCTCCCCTCTTGGCAATTCCCAAAAACCTAGCCCCCATCCCCTTCTTTCTTCATTTCTCACTTAAACAGTCATCCTATTATCAAGTAATCCTGCTCCCTACATGTTGTCCTTGTATATCTTAAGAGTTTAGAGTATGAAAACTTATGTGTTGACCTTGCATGGTGGTCTGTTGTTAAAACTCCAAGTGAATATCCTTGATTCTTGTGAATTCAAGGCTTTTACCATGAGTTATAGTAGCAAAGGGTTGAGAATGGCTAGAAATGAGTATGTTACAGTCATGCAATTATTGTTTTCACCCTAATCCATTCGGCCATGACTTGATAGGAGCCGAATGGATGGTGTTTTGGTTGTCATGTTCCACTTTGTGTGTTTTTATGATGATAACATGAAAATCTTAGTGAAGTCTTTATAAAACCCTTTGCATGCTAAGTGATCATCTAGATATAGCTTATTATAGGCTTGCATGTCAATTTCATGGTAATATATATTTAGAAAACATGTTGCTTTGATTGGTAAAACTCGAAGACATGCATGTATGTAAATTTCTCTTGGAATGTTGGAAGATTTTGATCATTTGGAAAGATTTTGTTAGTAAGCTTTAATTTCAGTAGGAATAAGGTGTTAATATTGATTAATGCTCCTTGATGCATGGTAATAATTCGTGGTTATCTTTTATAAAAATGTATATCTTGTTGTTTAAAAAACTTGATGATTTATGAGTTGTGAAGTGTAGTTTCTTTTGTTTTGCTATAATTGCACCTTAGGTAAGGATGATCTCCACCAAAGTTATTTTGAGAATAAGGGAGTTAGTTCAGTAGATCACCATGATTAAGTCTTGGTTTGGGTATTGGGTTGTTGGTAGTTGAGTTTGTCAAGTCAAAACCTTGGAGAAATGAGAGTTATAATTTCTGCAGAAAATCAGTTTAGTACCCTGAGGTTTAGAGTGAGTTTTGACCCTGTCATTGATGTGCACTTTGAGGCCCAAGCCACCAGAAGTTATTATTGGGAGTATATAAAAGGTTTTAGGTGTTGGTTGGTGGTTTGCATGTCATTTGGTTAGGTGCACAAGTAGATTAACAAAATCTGTCCAGCAGGGGACAGTTTTGTTGCAACTTAGAAATAGGGAGATTTGACCATGTCATGGGTAGGCCCTCATTAGGCCCTGTTGGGCCTTAGTTAGAGGGAGTGTCAGAGAAGTTTTTCCAACCATAGTTCATAGGATATGAGTTAGAACCATGTGTCACAAGTTAATTCAAGTCAGGGCCTTTTCTGCCCAGAAAAACAGGGGAACCTTGGACTTTTAGCTTAGGCCCAAGAAGGCCCAAGCCAGGCCCTTGAGCCAAATCAAGTTTGGGAGATGCCTTTAGGTCAGGAGAGTCTTGTGTAAAAGTTTTGAAGGAAAACTTGTAGTTTAAGAGTGTCTAATGCACTCAAGAAACCATAGTTGTCATTCTGAAATTTGCACCAGTGAGCACTTTCATTTATCACATAGTTTTAGAACACTTAGGAGTGAGATTTAGGTTGACCACCATAGTTGTAAGATAGTATAAGGTCATTAGAGAAAAAGGCACAGGTGAGGGTCAATAGGTTTTGGATATTTTAGTAAAGGCACATCGAGTTAGGAAACCAAAATTTGAAGACTTTGTCTAGTTTAGCGACCAAGTGACTTAAGTTCTGAGTCGAGATCATCCAAGCCTAGTATTGCATTATGGTGTATATGGTGTTATTTGGTATTAATATATGATATGTGATTATGTGGCTATGTGTATACAATTTTAATTTAAAAGTGAATATAAAATTAAGTGCATATAGGCCTAAGTGCCATCCGTGTTTAATTTCGGGTTGTAAATAGGTTAAGTTGGTGAGAATATATTATAATGAGGATTATTATTATTTTTGTAGGATCTTGAGACGAGGGAAAACTTGCCATAAAGGTCGAGTGAAGCTCCAGTTGCTCCTACCAGTCAGACCAGACCAGCCTTTCTCAAGGCAAGTGATTCAACTTGACCTTCGTATTTACTGCTAATAGTTCATACATTGCTACAACTATCCTGTGTCATTTGATATATTAAATCAAGCGTATCTTATGTTTATCTTTGAATTATATAGAGATGCCATGAACCCTCGAGTACGTATTGCAAGTAGTTCAAAAGTCTTTTCATGATAGTTGAATGCCATGATAAAATAAAGAGTTGTTATAATACTTGATTGATCCTCTTGATTAACATGCTAATGATTCCTAAGTATTAATATCTCATCCTGATACTTGAACCCCTATAGAACCTTACCTTGAACTCTGATAGTCAGATACTTACCAACGTGATTCCTCATTGATTGATACCCTCTTTCTTATCCTAAAGCTTGACAATTCTGATATATATATCCTGAGCTAAAGATCATTTCTACATACCTTAACACCCTTAGTATTCATGAAGCTTACATTCTTGATGATCCAGCACTTGAACCTTGATGAGAAACCATTGCTTAAAGCCCAATTTAGCATTACCCTTTTATAATATCCAATAGCCTCACTAAATCCCCTTGTCTAAATCTTTGATATATGAAAACCATTCAGTTACTTTAATAGAGTATAGTTTTGTGAATCATGGCCCTGAGATTTAGTACCATATTTCCCGTGTTTCGAGTTGATCTATAATCCCTTGATAAAAATGTTTACTGAAAAAAGAGATTTTGTTATAATTCGGTATCAGTTTTTGAAATAAATAAATGTTTTCTTTGAATGGTGGATCTGGACTGAGACGCGAGTCCTTTCCACACTTATATTAGGCTTAAAAGTTGCCTAGGGATTCCCATTAATGTTTTAGAACCCAGCGAGGTTCGGGATCACTTCGCGGCTGATCACCGGCTGTAATCCGTAGCGTCATAAAATGATTTTGATTAAGACATGATTTTAAAATTGTTTTGATACAAGCAAAAATGATGACATCACCCATAGTTTTATCCCTCGTTATCATTGGTTATGTCTTTCCATTGTCATTCTTTAATGTATATCTCGATTTATGTTTTGTATCGTACTGTTAGCACTTGTTGAGCATTTGGCTCACTCCTTGCTTTACCCTGATATTACAGCTAGCAGCTATGGTTAGATTCAAGCAGACTGCCCGTAAGACCTGTGATGCTGATGCTTATGTTCGAGCTCAGGTAGAATAAGAGATAGTAGTTTTGTGTGAGGACTCGCTATTTAAAACCAGTTGTAATAGATGGTAGTGTTGGGCTGTTCCAAACCCTAAACTGTAAGATCTTGGAGTTGGTTATGTTTACTTCTTTTTAAAATGTTGTAATAGTTATATTTAATTTGCTGTTTAAGTTGGGGGCGTGACAGGTTTTGGTATCAGAGCTACGGTTTAGAGTCCCTGGATTGCCCAAATAGGTTATAGGATATGTGTGTAGGTTATAGATAATATGCGAGAGAGTAGGTTAAGTAAATTTATTATTAATACTCCTCTTATTGGTTGTCAGCAAAGGGCGCATTCCTCGTCATCCTCTGGGTCAGACGACACTATTGCTTTCACCGTGTATGCTGAGTTGAGGCGCGAGTTCGACATGCTTCAGGGCAAGTATGACCGACTGATAGACCGACTGAAGAACGTGTACCCGGACAGCCGAAACTACGAAGGGAAGCCCAAAGAACAGATGACTGCGAGACTTGAGACCTTGGTTCAGTACGTCAACACTAAGCTTGAGGAGATGCCAGCGCACCGGGACCGCACCAGCCAGTATGTCATTCAGATGGTGGCGGATGAGCTCCAGAGCATTGTGAAGACGCTTCGAGAGGAAAAGACTACCAAGCCCCATTCAGATGGAGTGGAGCCTTAGTTCTTTCCATTTACCTTTCATGTTGTTGTACTATCAGACTCTGCGGAATCCCCAGTTGTTTCCGTTGTTTCCTTTAAATAAGCCTGTTATTCCTAGAACCAGACTTTGTCCTAATCCTATGTATTGTGACCTTTAAAAATTTCAATAATTATGTTCTATTGTTCCATTTGCTCTCAACTGTTATTTTACGTATTTATATACATCACCATATCTGCTTAATTTGGAAACTTGACCCCATATGTAAATAAGAATGCCATGCGATACCCTCGAATCATTTTATCATTCATATCTGTTTTGACATAACTCTTATTTCAGGATCATGCCTCCCAAAAAGAAGAACCCAACAACCACATCCACCACAGACCCAAACATTCTTCGACTACTGGAAACTTTGCAACATCAAACCAATGCTATAGCTCAACAACAACTAACTCTTTAACAAAGAATTGAAAACCAAGATAACCGTGAACCACACCAACCACCTGAACCACCAGTACCACCTAGACAAATTGTCACTTTCAAGGTTTTTCAGAATGTAAATCCATCTGCATTTCATGATACCACTGATCCAGTGATAGCTAACACATGGATCAAGGAGATGGAAAGGGCTTTTGAGTTGGTACAGTTAGGAGACGATCAGAAGACGTTGTATGCTACTTACTTCTTGAAGGGAGAAGTCATCTATTGGTGGGAATCTGTAAAAGCTATGGAAGTCACTCAGCAGGTTTCTTGGGAGAGATTTAAATGTTATTTCTGGACAAGTATTACCCTAAGTACATGCAGAATCAGATGGAGCTTAAATTTTTGGAGTTGAAGCAAGGGACCATGACTGTACTGGAGTATGAGAAGAAGTTTACTGAGTTGTCAAGGTTTGTGACAAAGTATACCAGCACTGAGGAGGAAAAAACAAAGAAATTTCAGCAAGGATTGGATCCTTGGATCAGAGATAGAGTGGCTATGTTTGAGCTTGAAACTTACGAGGGAGTAGTACAGAAAGCTGCTCTGATTGAGAATAATGGGACGCAGTCAAGGAAAGAAAGGGATAACAAGAAGAGGAAGGTTCCATTTTATGGAGAAAAGTCTGAAGCAGGAAGTTCACAATATCGGAATATAAAGAGGATTGGTTTCCATAAGGGCGGAAATTTTCAAAAGAAAGGAAATTTGGGCAAAAGGCAAGAATCGAAGGGGAACAGTCAGGCAAGCCAAGGGCAAGTTGGAGAAAACAGGTTCCAGAGTCCGGAATGCAAGCACTGTGGAAGAAGGCACCCCGGAGTGTGTAATAAGTTGAGCATGACATGTTATAGGTGCAATCAGAAGGGACATTTGGAAAATGAGTGCAAGATACCGAAGCCAGGAGTTACATGTTACAAGTGTGGGAGAACTGGACACATAGCTAGGGAGTGCAAGGCAACCGGACCAGTCAAAGCTCTGATGAACGTGGCAAGTACCAGTGCAAGTGTGCCAGCTAAGGTATTGGCATTACCTCCACCACCTACACCAACCCCGCAAGCAACAGCAAGGACATTTGATCTGAAGATGAAGGATGCTGTTCAGAATTCTGAGGTGATAGCAGGTATACTTTTACTCAATAATGTCAAAGCTAAAGTATTGATTGATTCGGGAGCAACAAGATCTTTCATATCAGAAACTTTTGTTGATAAGCTCCAATGTGATAAAATGATTATGAGTGAGGTAGTAAATGTGGTAATTGCGAACCAAGAGAAGATTCCTGTGAATCAATTTTGTCCAAAGTGTGAGATAGATATTTCGGGGTATAAGTTTCCAGCCGACTTGATACTCTTCAAGTTGGGAGAGTTTGATATAATTTTAGGAATGGATTGGTTAGGAGAGAATAACGCTCAGATTAATTGTAAGACCAAGAAAGTGTATTTAAAGACGAATAGTGGAGAGAAGGTAGTATTTAAGGGGCAGAGGCAAGAGCAACTATTTCTTACAATTGTTCAGGCTAAGAAGCTACTTAGAAAAGGTTGTGAGTCATTCCTAGCTTATGTAGTGGATTCAGAAAAAGGCAGCCCTAACATAGAAGATATTCCTGTAATTAACGAGTTCCCAGATGTGTTTCCCGACGAACTACCAGGCTTACCACCAGATCGACAAACCGAGTTCGAGATCAACCTTGCTCCAGGAACGAAACCAGTTTCAAAGGCCCCATATAGGATGGCACCAGCAGAAATGAAAGAGTTGGCGAGCCAGCTACAAGAATTGTTGGATAAGGGAGTGATACGACCAAGTACGTCGCCATGGGGAGCACCTGTTCTGTTTGTAAAGAAGAAAGATGGGAGTATGCGATTATGCATAGACTATCGGGAGTTGAATAAGGTAACGATCAAGAACCGCTACCCGCTACCAAGAATAGATGACCTTTTTGACCAATTGAAGGGAGCAAAATGCTTTTCAAAGATTGATTTGAGATCGGGATACCATCAATTAAAGATCAAAGAAGAAGATATTCCCAAGACCGCATTCAGGACCAGATATGGGCATTATGAATTCTTAGTAATGCCGTTTGGACTGACCAACGCTCCGGCCGCATTTATGGATCTGATGAATCGGGTATTTAAGAAGTATTTGGACAAATTTGTCGTGGTATTCATTGATGACATCCTTATTTATTCTAAGTCGGAAGAAGAACATAAGCAGCACCTCTGGATAGCATTGGAAATACTTCGTCAAGAGAAGTTGTATGCCAAGTTTACCAAATGTGAGTTTTGGTTAAAGGAAGTTCAATTTTTGGGGCATGTCATTGGAAATGAAGGAGTTAAAGTGGATCCGGCAAAGATTGAGGCAGTTATGAGTTGGGAGAGGCCAAAGACTCCTACGGAAGTGTGAAGTTTTCTAGGGTTGGCAGGACTTATAGAAGGTTCGTCAAGGATTTTTCAAAAATCGCCACGCCATTGACCAAGTTAACCAGAAAGAATCAGAAGTTTGAATGGAGTGCAGAATGTGAGGATAGCTTTCAAGAGTTGAAATAGAGATTGGTAACCGCTCCGGTGTTAGTGCTACCAGATGATCAAGGGAACTTTGTAATATTGAGCGACGCTTCACATAAGGGTTTGGGTTGTGTGTTGATGCAACACAGTAAAGTGATCGCATATGCGTCAAGACAGTTGAAACTGCATGAGTTAAAGTACCCGACGCATGACTTGGAACTAGCCGCCATAGTGTTCGCACTTAAGATTTGGAGACATTACCTCTACGGAGAGAAGTGTGAAATCTACACGGATCACAAGAGTTTAAAGTACATTTTCACTCAGAAGGAGCTCAATATGAGGCAGAGGAGATGGCTGGAATTGATCAAGGACTATGACTGCTCAATAAATTACCATCCTGGAAAGGCGAATGTTGTGGACGATGCTCTGAGTAGGAAGGAGAGACTGAATATGATGATAACATCAAAAGAGTTATCTGAAGAAATCGAGAGATTTGAACTGGAACTTTGTGCTTGCGGAAAAGTTGAGGAAGTTTGTCGTGCAATGACCTTTCAGCCAACACTAGTGGAAAAGATAAAGAAGTGTCAAGAAGAAGTAATGGAGAAAGAGAAGAATCAGTTATCTGGAGAGGAGATTAATACTCAAAGGGATGAGCAAGGGATACTAAGGTTTTCTTCCAGAATTTGGATTCCTCATGTACCTGAATTAAAGAATGAGATCATCCACGAAGCCCATAATTCGAAATTTTCAATCCACCCGGGAAGTACCAAGATGTATCGAGACTTAAAGAAGAACTTTTGGTGGCCAAATATGAAGCGAGACGTGGCAGAATGGGTTGCGAAGTGTTATACTTGTCAGAAAGTGAAGGCAGAACATCAACGACCAAGCGGATTAATTCAGCCCCTGAAGATTCCAGAATGGAAATGGGAAAATATCGCTATGGACTTTATAGTAGGACTACCGCGAATGAAATCCGGGAATGACGCAATATGGGTTATAGTTGATCGTCTTACGAAGTCGGCCCATTTCCTTCCAATAAACGAGAAGTAGTCATTGAACAAATTGGTTCATCTGTATGTGCGCGAAATCGTGCTGAGGCATGGAGTACTCGTATCAATAGTTTCAGATAGAGATCCCCGATTTAACTCGAGATTCTGGAAGCAATTTCAGGAATGTCTTGGCACGAAGTTGAATATGAGCACGGCATACCACCCGCAGACTGATGGTCAGAGCGAAAGGATAATTCAAATAATCGAAGACATATTGCGCAGTTGTGCAATCGATTTTGCAGGAAGTTGGGACGATCACTTGCCGTTGATTGAATTCTCTTACAACAATAGTTATCATTCCAGTATCGGCATGCCACCATACGAAGCTTTGTACGGGCAAAAATGTAGATCACCAACAAGTTGGGATGAAGTAGGAGAAGGAAGAATTCTCGGCTCGGAATTGGTACAACAGTTGCATGATTCAGTCAAGTTAATTCAGAAAAGGTTGCTTGCTACTCAAGATAGACAGAGGAAGTATGCGGATCCAGCGCGTAAGGATGTTCAATTCCAAATTGGCGAAGCTGTTTTGTTGAAGGTGTCACCCAGATTAGGGTTGTCTAGATTTGGCAAGAAAGGGAAGTTAGCACCTAGATACATAGGTCCTTTTGAAATTTTGACTCAAGTAGGGAAGGTGGCCTACGAGTTGGCCTTACCACCTCAGTATCAGCATGTGCATAATATGTTCCATGTGTCGTTGCTTAAGAAGTATAATCCTGACGCTAGCCATGTGATAGAATATGAACCTGTAGAAATTCAGGCAGACCTATCATTTATGGAGCAACCGGTTAAAATACTCGATTGGCAAGAGAAGAGCCTTAGAAATAAGTCAGTAAAGTTAGTAAAAGTGTTTTGGAGGAAACCTAAGGTCGAAGAATCGACTTGGGAGTTAGAGTCTGATATGCGTTCCCGGTATCCTCATCTGTTCTCTTAGATTCTGGGGACAGAATCCCTTAAGGGGGAGAGGATGTTATAACTGGCATTTCCGTGTAATATTAATTGTAAAATTTGGTGTAATTATAAAGCCGAATGCCAATATATTCAACTATTGTATGCTTGTGTGAATGAGAATATCTGCGTCTTAAATTTTCGATATGTGGTATATGATTTTTCAAATCAAAAGTTTAATTAGTTCTTTGATTTTTGATTTATAAGGAATATCTTAAACCTTGAATAAATATCTTTCTAAAAAGTTATTTGTTCATAAAATTCAAAAGTAGTTTTATAAAATTTCTAAAAATCCAAGTTATTTTATGGTATAAATTTTATAATTTTTGAACTTGTATTTTATTTTATAAAAATAAATCTTTATAAATTTTAGTTGTCATATTTAACAAATTACAAGAAAGCCCTTGCATGCAAACCACCCTTTCATTCTTTTCAAGGACAAAGAGGACAATTCCAAACCCACTAACTCATGAACTAGTAGCCAAATTACCTCCTTGACCTTGCATGCAAGTTAGCTTAGTTCTAGCTAGAAGGATACCGTTGTCATTTCTCAAACCCACTCATATTATAATCAAATCAAGACATAAAAACAACTCAAAGAAGTGATCATCACTTCACTTCACCCCACTACTTCACTCTCATCTCCTTCTTCCCCTCCCTCTCGGCTTTTCCCCTCCCCTCTCGGCAATTCCCAAAAACCGAGCCCCCATCCCCTTCTTTCTTCATTTCTCACTCAAACAATCATCATATTATCAAGTAATCCTACTCCCTACATGTTGTACTTGTATATCTTAAGAGTTTAGAGTAGGAAAACTTATGTGTTGACCTTGCATGGTGGTGTGTTGTTAAAACTCCAAGTGAATATCCTTGATTCTTGTGAATTCAAGGCTTTCACCATGAGTTATAATAGCAAAGGGTTGAGAATGGCTAGACATGAATATGTTACACTCATGCAATTGTTGTTTTCACCCTAATCCATTCGGCCATGACTTGATAGGAGCCGAATGGATGGTGTTTTGGTTGTCATGTTCCACTTTGGGTATTTTTGTGATGATAACATGAAAATCTTAGTGAAGTCTTGATAAAACCCTTTGCATGCTAAGTGATCATCTAGATATAGCTTATTATAGGCTTGCATGTCAATTTAATGGTAATATATATTTAGAAAACATGTTGCTTTGATTGGTAAAACTCGAAGACATGCATGCATGTAAATTTCTCTTGGAATGTTGGAAGATTTTCATCATTTGGAAAGATTTTGTATTAAGCTTTAATTTCAGTAGGAATAAGGTGTTAATATTGATTAATTCTTCTTGATGAATGGTAATAATTCGTGGTTATCTTTTATAAAAATGTATATCTTGTTGTTTCAAAAACTTGATGATTTGTGAGTTGTGAAGTGTAGTTTCTTTTATTTTGCCATAATTGCACTTTAGGTAAGGATGATCTCCACCAAAGTTATTTTGAGAATAAGGGAGTTATTTCAGTAGATCACCATGATTAAGTCTTGGTTTGGGTATTGGGTTGTTGGTAGTTGAGTTTGTCAAGTCAAAACCTTGGAGAAATGAGAGTTATAATTTCTGCAGAAAATCAGTTTAGTACCCTGAGGTTTAGAGTGAGTTTTGACCCTGTCATTGATGTGCACTTTGAGGCCCAAGCCACCAGAAGTTATTATTGGGAGTATATAAAAGGTTTAAGGTGTTGGTTGGAGGTTTGCATGTCATTTGGTTAGGTGCACAAGTAGATTAACAAAATCTGTCCAGCAGGGGACAGTTTTGTTGCAACTTAGAAATAGGGAGATTTGACCATGTCATGTGTAGGCCCTCATTAGGCCCTGTTGGGCCTTAGTTATAGGGAGTGTCATAGAAGTGTTTACAACCATATTTCATAGGATATGAGTTAGAACCATGTGTCACAAGTTAATTCAAGTCAGGGCGTTTTCTGCCCAGAAAAACAGGGGAACCTTGGACTTTTAGCTTAGGCCCAAGAAGGCCCAAGCCAGGCCCTTGAGCCACATCAAGTTTGGGAGATGCCCTTAGGCCAGTAGAGTCTTGTGTAAAAGTTTTGAAGGAAAACTTGTAGTTTAAGAGTGTCTAATGCACTCAAGAAACCATAGTTGTCATTCTGAAATTTGCACCAGTGAGCACTTTCACTTATCACATAGTTTTAGAACACTTAGGAGTGAGATTTAGGTTGACCACCATAGTTGTAAGATAGTATAAGGTCAGTAGAGCAAAAGGCACAGGTGAGGGTCAATAGGTTTTGGATAGTTTAGTAAAGGCACATCGAGTTAGGAAGCCAAAATTTGAAGATTTTGTCTAGTTTAGCGACCAAGTGACTTAAGTTGTGAGTCGAGATCATCCAAGCCTAGTGTTGCCTTATGGTGTATATGGTGTTATTTGGTATTAATATATGATATGTGATTATGTGGCTATGTGTGTACAATTATAATTTAAAAGTGAATATAAAATTAAGTGCATATAGGCCTAAGTGCCATCCGTGTTTAATTTCGGGTTCTAAAAAGGTTAAGTTGGTGAGAATATATTATAATGAGGATTATTATTATTTATGTAGGATCTCGAGACGAGGGAAAACTTGCCATAAAGGTCGAGTGAAGCTCCAGTTTCTCCTACCAGTCAGACCAGACCAGCCTTTCTTAAGGCAAGTGATTCAACTTGACCTTCGTATTTACTGTTACACCCGGCATTTCCGTGTAATATTAATTGTAAAATTTGGTGTAATTATAAAGACGAATGCCAATATATTCAACTATTGTATGCTTGTGTGAATGAGAATATCTGCGTCTTAAATTTTCGATATGTGGTATATGATTTTTCAAATCAAAAGTTTAATTACTTCTTTCATTTTTGATTTATAAGGAATATCTTAAACCTTGAATAAATATCTTTTAAAAAAGTTATTTGTTCACAAAATTCAAAAGTAGTTTTATAAAATTTCTAAAAATCCAAGTTAGTTTATGGTATAAATTTTATAATTTTTGAACTTGTATTTTATTTTATAAAAATAAATCTTTATAAATTTTAGTTGTCATATTTAGCAAATTACAAGAAAGCCCTTGCATGCAAACCACCCTTTCATTCTTTTTAAGGACAAAGAGGACAATTCCAAACCCCCTAACTCATGAACTAGTAGCCAAATTACCTCATTGACCTTGCATGCAAGTTAGCTTAGTTCTAGCTAGAAGGATACCTTATCATTTCTCAAACCCACTCACATTATAGTCAAATCAAGACATAAAAACAACTCAAAGAAGTGATCATCACTTCACTTCATCCCACCACTTCACTCTCATCTCCTTTTTCCCCTCCCTTTCGGCTTTTCCCCCTCCCCTCTCGGCATTTCCCAAAAAACGGAGCCCCCATCCCCTTCTTTCTTCATTTCTCACTCAAACAATCATCCTATTATCAAGTAATCCTACTCCCTACATGTTTTCCTTGTATATCTTAAGAGTTTAGAGTAGAAAAACTTATGTGTTGACCTTGCATGGTGGTGTGTTGTTAAAACTCCAAGTGAATATCCTTGATTCTTGTGAATTCAAGGCTTTCACCATAAGTTATAGTAGCAAAGGGTTGAGAATGGCTAGACATGAGTATGTTACACTCATGCAATTGTTGTTTCCACCCTAATCTATTTGGCCATGACTTGATAGGAGCCGAATGGATGGTGTTTTGGTTGTCATGTTCCACTTTGTGTGTTTTTATGATGATAACATGAAAATCTTAGTGAAGTCTTGATAAAACCCTTTGCATGCTAGGTGATCATCTAGATATAGCTTATTATAGGCTTTCATGTCAATTTCATGGTAATATATATTTAGAAAACATGTTGCTTTGATTGGTAAAACTCGAAGACATGCATGCATGTAAATTACTCTTGGAATGTTGGAAGATTTTGATCATTTGGAAAGATTTTGTTAGTAAGCTTTAATTTCAGTAGGAATAAGGTGTTAATATTGATTAATGCTCCTTGATGCATGGTAATAATTCGTGGTTATCTTTTATAAAAATGTATATCTTGTTATTTCAAAAACTTGATGATTTGTGAGTTGTGAAGTGTAGTTTCTTTTGTTTTGCCATAATTGCACCTTAGGTAAGGATGATCTCCACCAAAGTTATTTTGAGAATAAGGGAGTTAGTTCAGTAGATCACCATGATTAAGTCTTGGTTTGGGTATTGGGTTATTGGTAGTTGAGTTTGTCGAGTCAAAACCTTGAAGAAATGAGAGTTATAATTTCTGCAGAAAATCAGTTTAGTACCCTGAGGTTTAGAGTGAGTTTTGACCATGTCATTGATGTGCACTTTGAGGCCCAAGCCACAAGAAGTTAGTATTGGGAGTATATAAAAGGTTTTAGGTGTTGGTTGGAGGTTTTCATGTCATTTGGTTAGGTGCACAAGTAGAATAACAAAATCTGTCCAGCAGGGGACAGTTTTGTTGCAACTTAGAAATATGGAGATTTGACCATGTCATGGGTAGGCCCTCATTAGGCCCTGTTGGGCCTTCGTTAGAGGGAGTGTCAGAGAAGTTTTTCCAACCATAGTTCATAGGATATGAGTTAGAACCATGTGTCACAAGTTAATTCAAGTCAGGGCGTTTTCTGCCCAGAAAAACAGGGGAACCTTGGACTTTTAGCTTAGGCCCAAGAAGGCCCAAGCCAGGCCCTTGAGCCACATCAAGTTTGGGAGATGCCTTTAGGTCAGGAGAGTCTTGTGTAAAATTTTTGAAGGAAAACTTGTAGTTTAAGAGTGTCTAATGCACTCAAGAAACCATAGTTATAAGATAGTATAAGGTTAGTAGAGAAAAAGGCACAGGTGAGGGTCAATCGGTTTTGGATAGTTTAGTAAAGGCACATCGAGTTAGGAAGCCAAAATTTGAAGACTTTGTCTAGTTTAGCGACCAAGTGACTTAAGTTGTGAGTCGAGATCATCCAAGCCTAGTGTTGCATTATGGTGTATATGGTGTTATTTGGTATTAATATATGATATGTGATTATGTGGCTATGTGTGTACAATTGTAATTTAAAAGTGAATATAAAATTAAGTGCATATAGGCCTAAGTGCCATCCGTGTTTAATTTCGGGTTGTAAATAGGTTAAGTTGGTGAGAATATATTATAATGAGGATTATTATTATTTATGTAGGATCTCGAGACGAGGGAAAACTTGCCATAAAGGTCGAGTGAAGCTCCAGTTGCTCCTACCAGTCAGACCAGACCAGCCTTTCTCAAGGCAAGTGATTCAACTTGACCTTCGTATTTACTGCTAATAGTTCATACATTGCTACAACTATCCTGTGTTATTTGATATATTAAATCAAGCGTATCTTATGTTTATCTTTGAATTATATAGAGATGCCATGAACCCTCGAGTACGTATTGCAAGTAGTTCAAAAGTCTTTTCATGATAGTTGAAGGCCATGATAAAATAAAGAGTTGTTATAATACTTGATTGATCCTCTTGATTAACATGCTAATGATTCCTAAGTATTAATATCTCA
This sequence comes from Apium graveolens, assembly GCF_009905375.1. Taxonomy (NCBI): domain Eukaryota; kingdom Viridiplantae; phylum Streptophyta; class Magnoliopsida; order Apiales; family Apiaceae; genus Apium; species Apium graveolens. The sequence continues at coordinate 188,851,306 of NC_133651.1, forward strand.
TCCTGATACTTGAACCCCTATAGAACCTTACCTTGAACTCTAATAGTCAGATACTTACCAATGTGATTCCTTATTGATTGATACCCTCTTTCTTATCCTAAAGCTTGACAATTCTGATATATATATCCTGAGCTAAAGATCATTTCTGCATACCTTAACACCCTTAGTATTCATGAAGCTTACATTCTTGATGATCCAGCCCTTGAACCTTGATGAGAAACCATTGCTTAAAGCCCAATTTGGCATTATCCTTTTATAATATCCAATAGCCTCACTAAATCCCCTTGTCTAAATCTTTGATATATGAAAACCATTCAGTTACTTTAATAGAGTATAGTTTTGTGAATCATGGCCCTGAGATTTAGTACCATATTTCCCGTGTTTCAAGTTGATCTGTAATATCCGGGAAAATTATGTGAATATTATATGTTAAATAAATAAATATTGTGTGTTTTTGTGCGGGCCAGAAAATTTTTTTTTCGATTGATTAAAAATATGTTTAAATTGCAATTATATGAACTTATCTGCAAACGGGACGCGTAATTATTAGTGTCTTTATTAAGATACCTGTTTTATTTGATTTTATGCACGTTTCAATGTATTTTATGTGTTTTCGGGATTTTCTGGTAATTTAGGGATCGTTTCCGTTTTTCAAAAATCAACGAACCGGGACCCCACCGGGACGTCAAACCCCACAAAATCGATGTTTTTATTTTTATAAAATTATTCGTACTTCAAATACCCTTTATTTTATATTTTTGAATTATTCGTAATTTTTGGGGAATTTTAACATTAATTTTGTATTTTATCATTTTTAAAATTATTCCCCGTAATTATTATTTTGGGGCCCTAATTATTGTAATTTAGGGATAAAAACACCCTTAATTTATTTTGGGGATATAATTTCAGATTTAATATAAATAGCTGAACTGTTTATTTATTTATTTTTATTTTATAAAAAAAAAATCAGAAATTCATACAATACCAAGAACAGCTTTGGGGGTGAAATTCTCTGCACAAACTTGAATCACTGTTTTTGATTGATTCTGGGAACCAAATCGAAAGCTCTGCACACCAAAATGATCCTTATTACGAGCTCTATCTATTGATACCATTTTCAGAATCTGAGGTGGGGTATATTGCAAAATCGTTTTTTTTTATTTATGTTCTTGAATTTCGTTTTGATTTTTCAGTGACTGTTGATTGATTCTGAGTTTACAAATAGCTTTAAAATGCTTATTGGAGTCGAATTATATGTTTACTTTAGTTGTTTAAGTCCCGGATGTATATCGACGAGTTCTTGTATTTTTGAGTTTTTAATTTTTAATTTTTGATTAACCCTGATGTTCTTGATAAATTCTGATGATTGAGATAGTTTCTAAATGATCTGAGCTTTATTTTGATAATCGTTTCATTGTTTTTGGTTGAGTTTTTGCCCGATTCGGAGTTTGATCGGAGTTCCGCCGGTGTTGTTCGGACTTCGATCGGAATCGACGCTGGAGGGTTGATTTAGAAGTGTTGTTGTTTGAATTGAAATCCTGGAGTGATTTAGAATAAGTTGGGACTGAAAGAAGAGAGAAACGAGATTGTTTAAGACTATTACCGTCTCGCCGGAGTTTTCCGAGTTGGCCGGAAAAACTCACCAGTTTCTGGGTTTTCCAGAAATCCGGCGGGTTGTTCTTGGCGACCCGGCCGGGTTTTCTGGCAACCCGTTCAGTTTTGTCTCCGACCCGCTTTTGATCTGTTATTTCCAAAACCCAAACTGAAAACCTGTTTGTGGGATTTTCTGTTTTATTTATTTTCAAAATTCATTTTCTATTTTGAAAATCCTTTATTTTAACTTCAAAAATCATTTAATAATTATTTTAAAATTATTTTAAATTCTAAAAATTATTTTCTTTAATTATTTTTAAAAATACCATTTGATTTAATTATTTATAATTCATTTTATTTATTTATTTATTTAATTAATTGATTAAAAATCAATTAATCAATTAATTTTATTTATAAATAGTTAAATAAATGTAAATTATTTATAATTAATTCGAATAATTTCTAAAAATTATTTTAAGGTTTGAAAAATTATATTTTGGTATTTAAAAATCAATTAATATTATTATTAATTGATTTAAATCTATTTATTTCTTATTTTATTCATAATAATTAAACCGTTCGTCCGTTTAATACGAAACGAACGCGTACAGACTCAGAAAAATACTACGCTTCCAATAAAAATACTTTTGAGACCTAATTTCTATTGTATTGCAATGTCATTTGATTTGTGTATCAGTTTGAGTCGGTGTTTGATCGATAAATACTAATATTGAACTGATTTTCATTCTGAACGCACTGAGACGTACCTTTTAATGATCTGACTTATGTGTTACATGAAATATGTGAGTACGTGTTATACGAATACCATGATTACGTGTTACGTGATATACATGCTATCTGTTTCAGTTTTAAAAATGCCATGCTAATTATAAACGATCAGGTAGATGTCAAGACGTATAGTTACGTCGATTGAGTTTAGTTCTGTCAATTAAGATAGTCCTTTTGTTTATAGAATCGAGTAGCAAGGAGTGCAGTCAAGTGTTAGACGAAGATAATAGCCATCAGTTAGAAGCAGAGTTAAAGTAAGAGGTTATTGAGCATACCAGGCAAGTACCCTAACTTCACTTATCGTTCAAGTGATGTTCATTTAGAACTATATTATGCAAGTATTCTCCCCTATTCTAAATTCAGAATAACTTATTGTTTTACATATTCAAATATAAGAACTGGTTATAAATACTTTGATAGCATATTGAATAACAATATTCCTATATTTATTGACATTCTCGTATTCTAGCAATCATTCTGCTAGAACCAACCTTTTGATTCGATAGACAATGAATAACTATACTATCCAGATATACTCTATACAGTGAAACTTTGAATTGAGATTAGCGAATAACTAATTGTTCTAGTTATTTCGCCATCAGTTGTTGAGATAACTCCGGACCATGTGACATGGGGAGTTGAATTGATAAGGATGTCATTGATCCGACTCCTTTAATCAAAACTGTTTTGTGAATTGATTCTTGGTTAACACAAGAGACCGAGGCACCGGTCCAGCGTGAGTTATTATACGAAAGTGCATAATTGTGTTTCATTAAATTGTCGCTTAAACTTTAAAGTTTATATCAGCTTCTGATTTTACTCAGATATTGTTATTGTTGTTCATTTACAAACTTTATACTGCTTGCTGAGCATTTCTTTCGCTCATACTTGTTTATTATTCTAATATTTCAGCTAAGCCAGAGCAAGCTTAAGTTCCAGGTCTGACCAGAGGTTATGTGTTTGTAAATAGTTGGTGTGTTTCCAGGTAGACAGTTTGGGATACTTAATTAGTCTAGAGGTTTGTAATAAAATTTGAATAAGTTGTAAAACTAATTAGACTATGGTTTGTAATAACACTTGATTTGTAGTAGTGCCTGTTCCATACTATAACCTGTGATCGATCCAGTGTAGGTAAAGGGGTCGTATTTATTATATTATTCCGCTGTGATTATTTTATTTTGGTTTATTGGCGAGTGACCCCCAAATCTAGACCCCGGGTTTGGAGGGCGTCACAGGTTGGTATCAGAGCTACAGGTTATGGTCACTGAAACAGGCTTAGGATTGTCATAGATGAGTCATAGGAAGATCACATAAGATAGGCGTGTATATTTAGCTTTTATAGGATTAAATTTAGGATATTGGGCTGGGTTATAGTTAAGTTGTTTAGGTTTACTGTTTTGCGGTTAGCCTTAGGCCTTGTGTCATTGCCCTGCTATTTTGTTGGTTTAGTTAAGATTTCGAGCAAGGATTTAAAAGGTTTGGATAATTCGGAGTAAATTTTCTTTATGTTATTATTCTCGAGATAATAAGCAGGATTATGTGATAATCATGTCGCTTGTGTTAATATGGTAGCAAGTTTATGATATTTTGAGAAGAGATAGTGTTTGCGAACTTTAATATGCTAAGGAATTGCTACATATTTGACACAATGCTTGACAGATTATTATATATATTGCTTGTTTCTTACCAGAATAATGGCACCAAAGAGAAGAAATAATTTAGGAGAGGATCGTACCGAGAGCCGTACAGATCCAGCGATTATCCAGATGTTGGGACTGATGCAGCAGCAGATGTTACATCTTACGCAGCAGCAACAACAACAGCAACAGCAACAGCAGCAGCAAGCAGTAGCACCATCTGCAGTGACTTTTAAGCAGTTTCAAGCAGTGAAGCCACCTGAGTTCAAAGGAAGTGCTGATCCTGTGGAAGCTAACGCATGGCTCAAGGAGATGGAAAAGGCTTTTGAATTAGTCGGAGCAGGAACTGAGCAGAAGACCAAGTTTGCAAGCTACTTTCTGAAGGGCGAGGCGAACTATTGGTGGGAATCCACGCGAGCATTGGAAGGAGGTGAGTTTATAACTTGGGAGAGATTCACAGAGTTGTTCTTGGAGAAGTATTTCCCGAGGTATATGAAGAATCAAATGGAGATTAAGTTCTTGAATCTGACCCAGGGTGATCTTACTGTGGCTGAGTACGAGGCTAAGTTTACTGAGTTAGCAAGGTTCGTGCCAGACCAGGTTGATACGGATGAAAAGAAAGCCAGAAGGTTTGAACAGGGATTGAAGTTTTGGATTCAAAACAGAGTGGCCATGTTTGAGTTGACTTCATATGTGGCAGTGGTTCAGAAGGCAATGGTGATTGAGAGTAGGAGTGATATGTTTCAGAAAGGAAAGGATGGGAAGAAAAGGAAAATGGAAACCTCAGAGGGAGGTCAGCAGTCAAGTAATTTTCAGGGCCGTTTCAACAAAAGGCCAGGATTTCAGGGTAATAGGAATGTGGGATTCAAGAGACCACAATCAGGAAATGGAGGACCAGTCAACCGTTTTCAGAATTCAAATCAGCAGAGGTCCAATCATCCACCAATGCCAGATTGCAAGTTTTGTGGCAGGAAACATTCTGGGATTTGTAAAGCTAATTCTGTGTGCTACAAGTGCAATATGAAGGGACATCATGCACATGAGTGTCGCAATCAGATGCAAGAAGTTACGTGTTTCCGATGTGGGAAGACAGGACATTATGCCAACAACTGTAAAGAGCAAGTACAAAGTGTAAATGTTCCAAGGATTACAGGTGCTCCATCTCAGAATGTGCCAAGAATTGAAGGACCACCAGCAAAGGACCAACCAAAGGCCAGGACATTTAACTTGACTATGAAGGATGCTGTTCAGAGTTCAGACGTGGTTGCAGGTACGCTTCCAGTCAACTCCGTAGATGCTAAAGTTTTATTTGATTCTGGAGCTACAAGATCATTTATTTCTCAAGATTTTGTCAATAAACTGCATTGTGAAGTTAAATTGTTAGAACAAGCATTAATGATAGAATTAGCTAATAATGATCAAGTTTCCGTCGACCGAGTGTGCCCGAAGTGTAATATTGAGGTAGGAGGACATCATTTCTATGCCGACTTAATACCTTTTAAGTTGGGAGAATTTGATGTTATTTTAGGAATGGATTGGTTGTCAGAAAATAATGCTCAGATTGATTGTAAGAATAGGAAAGTAAGACTTCAAACTTTGGATAGTAAGAAGAAAGTGATATTTCGGGGGAATAAACAAGAGAAGAAGTTCTTAACGATCACTCAAGTGAAGAAGTTATTGCGTCAGAATTGTGAAGCATATTTGGCCCATGTGGTAGACACCAGTAAAGAAGTTCCAGCACTAGAAGCAATTCCAGTTGTCAACGAATTTTCAGATGTTTTCCCAGATGATCTACCAGGATTACCTCCCGACAGAGAAATTGAATTTGCGATTGATCTAGCACCCGGAACAGAACCAGTTTCTAAAGCCCCGTACCGGATGGCACCAGTGGAAATGAAAGAATTGGCATCTCAGCTGCAAGATCTTTTGGAAAAAGGAGTTATAAGACCCAGTGTATCCCCATGGGGCGCACCAGTACTGTTTGTCAAGAAGAAGGACGGGAGTATGCGACTGTGTATCGACTATCGAGAACTAAATAAGCTGACCATTAAAAACAAGTACCCGTTGCCGAGAATCGATGATTTGTTTGACCAATTGAGAGGCGCTGTATGGTTCTCTAAAATTGATTTAAGATCCGGATATCATCAACTAAAGATCAAGCCTGAAGACATTCTGAAGACCGCATTCAGAACCAGATATGGGCATTATGAGTTTCTAGTGATGGCATTTGGATTAACCAATGCACCAGCAGCTTTCATGGATCTAATGAATCGAGTATTTAAGAAGTATTTGGATAAATTCGTGATCGTGTTTATAGACGACATCTTGATCTATTCCAAAACAGAAAAAGAGCACGCAGAGCATTTGAGGATAGTTCTGGAGATACTACGACAAGAAAAGTTATACGCAAAGTTTTCCAAGTGTGAATTTTGGTTAAAAGAAGTATGATTTCTTGGGCACGTGATTAGCAATAAAGGAGTGGAAGTAGATACAACAAAGATTGAAACCATAATCAACTGGGAGAGGCCAAAAACACCAACAGAAGTGCGAAGTTTCATGGGACTGGCAGGTTACTATAGGAGATTTGTGCAAGATTTTTCAAAGGTAGCTACGCCATTGACAAAGCTCACCAGGAAGAACCAGAAATTTGAATGGGATAAGAAGTGTGAGGAGAGTTTTCTAGAATTAAAGAATAGATTAGTATCTTCTCCAGTGCTAGTCTTGCCAGATGATCAAGGAAATTTTGTAATTTATAGTGACGCATCGTACAAAGGCCTGGGATGTGTTTTGATGCAGCATGACAAGGTGATAGCCTACGCTTCAAGACAGTTGAAACCACATGAAGAAAAGTATCCAACGCATGATCTGGAATTGGCAGCTATAGTATTTGCATTGAAGATTTGGAGGCATTATCTTTATGGGGAAAAGTGTGAGATCTACACGGACCACAAGAGTTTAAAGTATATCTTTACCCAGAAGGAATTGAACATGAGGCAGAGGAGATGGCTAGAACTAATCAAGGATTACGACTGTACTATTAACTATCATCCAGGAAAAGCAAATGTGGTGGCCGACGCTCTGAGCAGAAAAGAAAGGTTAAACATGATAACTTCATCCGAGGAATTAATCAGGGAATTTGAGAAGCTGGAAATAGAGGTTAATATTCCAAGTATGTCTACAGAGATGTTGTGTGCAATGTCTTTTCAACCAGAATTATTAGAGAAAATAAGAAGATGTCAGGAAGAAGTAATGAGCCATGAACGAGACAGTTTGACAGGAGAAGAAATAGGGAGTCAAAAGGATGATAAAGGGATATTAAGATTTTCTTCCAGAATATGGATACCCAACATAGCCGAGCTGAAAGATGAAATTCTTCGAGACGCTCACAACTCTAGATACTCAATTCATCCCGGGAGTACGAAGATGTATAGAGACTTAAGGGAAAACTTTTGGTGGCCAAGCATGAAGAAAGAAATTGCAGAATGGGTAAGTAAGTGTTACACTTGCCAGCGAGTCAAAGCGGAACATCAAAGGCCCAGTGGACTGATACAACCATTGGACATTCCAGAATGGAAATGGGAGCATATAGCGATGGATTTCGTAGTTGGATTACCGAGGACCAGGGCGAATCATGATGCTATTTGGGTTATTGTCGACAGATTGATGAAGTCAGTGCATTTTCTTCCTATCAACGAGAGATTCTCAATGGATAAATTGGTCCGGTTATATCTTAAAGAAATTGTGACAAGACACGGAGTTCCAGTATCCATAGTTTCAGACAGAGATCCTCGATTTAACTCAAGATTTTGGAGAAGTTTTCAAGATTGTCTCGGAACGAAGCTGAACATGAGTACCGCGTATCATCCGCAGACAGACGGCCAAAGTGAAAGGACGATTCAGACTATTGAAGATATGCTAAGGGTATGTACACTAGATTTTGAAGGTAGTTGGGATGATCATTTGCCATTAGTTGAATTCTCCTATAACAACAGCTATCATGCCAGTATTGGAATGCCACCTTACGAAGCTTTGTACGGGAGAAGATGCAGATCTCCAATATGTTGGGAAGAAGTTGGTGAGAGAAAGATTTTGGGTCCAGAATTGATCCAGCAGACAAAAGAGAAAATAGAACTCATTCGGAAAAGATTAACAGCAGCTCAAGATCATCAACGCAAATATGCTGATCCTACCAGAAAAGATATGGAATTTGAAGTTGGTGAAGCAGTGCTATTAAAGGTCTCACCTTGGAAAGGTTTATCAAGATTTGGAAAGAAAGGAAAGCTGAGTCCGTGTTATGTTGGCCCTTTTGAGATTTTGAAGCGTGTGGGAAAGGTTGCTTACGAATTAGCGTTACCATCTCACATGCAGCATATTCACAACGTGTTCCACGTGTCAATGTTGAAGCGTTATTTGCCTGATTCGAATCATGTGATAGAATACGAGCCAATAGAGATCCAGCCAGATTTGTCTTTTGTAGAGCAACCAGTACAGATTTTAGATAAGAAAGAAAGAGTGCTTAGGAATAAGTCTGTATCTTTAGTGCGAGTCTTGTGGAGGAATCCCAAGGTTGAAGAGTCGACTTGGGAGTTGGAAAGCGAAATGCGATCCAAGTATCCTCATTTGTTTTCCTAGGCTGATTCTGAGGACAGAATCCTGTTAAGGGGGGAAGGATGTAATATCCGGGAAAATTATGTGAATATTATATGTTAAATAAATAAATATTGTGTGTTTTTGTGCGGGCCAGAAATTTTTTTTTCGACTGATTAAAAATATGTTTAAATTGCAATTATATGAACTTATCTGCAAACGGGACGCGTAATTATTAGTGTCTTTATTAAGATACCTGTTTTATTTGATTTTATGCACGTTTCAATGTATTTTATGTGTTTTCGGGATTTTCTGGTAATTTAGGGATCGTTTCCGTTTTTCAAAAATCAACGAACCGGGACCCCACCGGGACGTCAAACCCCACAAAATCGATGTTTTTATTTTTATAAAATTATTCGTATTTCAAATACCCCGAATCTTTGTATTTTTGAATTATTCGCAATTTTTGGGGAATTTTGACATTAATTTTGTATTTTATCATTTTTAAAATTATTCCCCGTAATTATTATTTTGGGGCCCTAATTATTGTAATTTAGGGATAAAAACACCCTTAATTTATTTTGGGGATATAATTTCAGATTTAATATAAATAGCTGAACTGTTTATTTATTTATTTTTATTTTATAAAAAAAAAATCAGAAATTCATACAACACCAAGAACAGCTTTGGGGGTGAAATTCTCTGCACAAACTTGAATCACTGTTTTTGATTGATTCTGGGAACCAAATCGAAAGCTCTGCACACCAAAACGATCCTTATTACGAGCTCTATCTATTGATACCATTTTCAGAATCTGAGGTGGGGTATATTGCAAAATCGCTTTTTTGATTTATGTTCTTGAATTTCGTTTTGATTTTTCAGTGACTGTTGATTGATTCTGAGTTTACAAATAGCTTTAAAATGCTTATTGGAGTCGAATTATATGTTTACTTTAGTTGTTTAAGTCCCGGATGTATATCGACGAGTTCTTGTATTTTTGAGTTTTTAATTTTGAATTTTTGATTAACCCTGATGTTCTTGATAAATTCTGATGATTGAGATAGTTTCTAAATGATCTGAGCTTTATTTTGATAATCGTTTCATTGTTTTTGGTTGAGTTTTTACCCGATTCGGAGTTTGATCGGAGTTCCGCCGGTGTTGTTCGGACTTCGATCGGAATCGACGCTGGAGGGTTGATTTAGAAGTGTTGTTGTTTGAATTGAAATCCTGGAGTGATTTAGAATAAGTTGGGACTGAAAGAAGAGAGAAATGAGATTGTTTGGGACTGTTACCGTCTCGTCGGAGTTTTCCGAGTTGGCCGGAAAAACTCACCGGTTTCTGGGTTTTCCAGAAATCCGGCGGGTTGTTCTTGGCGACCCGGCCGGGTTTTCTGGCAACCCGTTCAGTTTTGTCTCCAACCCGCTTTTGATCTGTTATTTCCAAAAACCCAAACTGAAAACCTGTTTGTGGGATTTTCTGTTTTACTTATTCTCAAAATTCATTTTCTATTTTGAAAATCCTTTATTTTAATTTCAAAAATCATTTAATAATTATTTTAAAATTATTTTAAATTCTAAAAATTATTTTCTTTAATTATTTTTAAAAATACCATTTGATTTAATTATTTATAATTCATTTTATTTATTTATTTATGAATTTAATTAATTGATTAAAAATCAATTAATCAATTAATTTTATTTATAAATAGTTAAATAAATGTAAATTATTTATAATTAATTCGAATAATTTCTAAAAATTATTTTAAGGTTTTAAAAATTATATTTTGGTATTTAAAAATCAATTAATATTATTATTAATTGATTTAAATCTATTTATTTCTTATTTTATTCATAATAATTAAACCGTTCGTCCGTTTAATACGAAACGAACGCGTACAGACTCAGAAAAATATTACGCTTCCAATAAAAATAATTTTGAGACCTAATTTCTATTGTATTGCAATGTCATTTGATTTGTGTATCAATTTGAGTCGGTGTTTGATCGATAAATGCTAATATTGAACTGATTTTCATTCTGAACGCACTGAGACGTACCTTTTAATGATCTGACTTATGTGTTACATGAAATATGTGAGTACGTGTTATACGAATACCATGATTACGTGTTACGTGATATACATGCTATCTGTTTCAGTTTTAAAATGCCATGCTAATTATAAACGATCGGGTAGATGTCAAGACGTATAGTTACGTCGATTGAGTTTAGTTCTGTCAATTAAGATAGTCCTTTTGTTTATAGAATCGAGTAGCAAGGAGTGCAGTCAAGTGTTAGACGAAGATAATAGCCATCAGTTAGAAGCAGAGTTAAAGTAAGAGGTTATTGAGCATACCAGGCAAGTACCCTAACTTCACTTATCGTTCAAGTGATGTTCATTTAGAACTATATTATGCAAGTATTCTCCCCTATTCTAAATTCAGAATAACTTATTGTTTTACATATTCAAATATAAGAACTGGTTATAAATACTTTGATAGCATATTGAATAACAATATTCCTATATTTATTGACATTCTCGTATTCTAGCAATCATTCTGCTAGAACCAACCTTTTGATTCGATAGACAATGAATAACTATACTATCCAGATATACTCTATACAGTGAAACTTTGAATTGAGATTAGCGAATAACTAATTATTCTAGTTATTTCGCCATCAGTTGTTGAGATAACTCCGGACCATGTGACATGGGGAGTTGAATTGATAAGGATGTCATTGATCCGACTCCTTTAATCAAAACTGTTTTGTGAATTGATTCTTGGTTAACACAAGAGACCGAGGCACCGGTCCAGCGTGAGTTATTATACGAAAGTGTAATATCTTGCTAGGCGAATATATGCCTTCTTCATGGATATCCAATAGGTACGGTATGGCTGCGGGATATCGATACCTATATTTACGGTATGGCTGCGGGATACCGGTGTTGTTTCATGACTGATCATCAGGAACAGCATAGTGCATAATTGTGTTTTATTAAACTGTCGCTTAAACTTTAAAGTTTATATCAGCTTCTGATTTTACTCAGATATTGTTATTGTTGTTCATTTACAAACTTTATACTGCTTGCTGAGCATTTCTTTCGCTCATACTTGTTTATTATTCTAATATTTCAGCTAAGCCAGAGCAAGCTTAAGTTCCAGGTCTGACCAGAGGTTATGTGTTTGTAAATAGTTGGTGTGTTTCCAGGTAGACAGTTTGGGATACTTAATTAGTCTAGAGGTTTGTAATAAAATTTGAATAAGTTGTAAAACTAATTAGACTATGGTTTGTAATAACACTTGATTTGTAGTAGTGCCTGTTCCATACTATAACCTGTGATCGATCCAGTGCAGGTAAAGGGGTCGTATTTATTATATTATTCCGCTGTGATTATTTTATTTTGGTTTATTGGCGAGTGACCCCCAAATCTAGACCCCGGGTTTGGAGGGTGTCACAATTGCACCTTAGGTAAGGATGATCTCCACCAAAGTTATTTTGAGAATAAGGGAGTTAGTTCAGTAGATCACCATGATTAAGTCTTGGTTTGGGTATTGGGTTGTTGGTAGTTGAGTTTGTCAAGTCAAAACCTTGGAGAAATGAGAGTTATAATTTCTGCAGAAAATCAGTTTAGTACCCTGAGGTTTAGAGTGAGTTTTGACCATGTCATTGATGTGCACTTTGAGGACCAAGCCACCAGAAGTTAGTATTGGGAGTATATAAAAGGTTTTAGGTGTTGGTTGGAGGTTTGCACGTCATTTGGTTAGGTGCACAAGTAGAATAATAAAATCTGTCCAGCAGGGGACAGTTTTGTTGCAACTTAGAAATAGGGAGATTTGACCATGTCATGGGTAGGCCCTCAATAGGCCCTGTTGGGCCTTAGTTAGAGGGAGTGTTAGAGAAGTTTTTACAACCATATTTCATAGGACATGAGTTAGAACCATGTGCCACAAGTTAATTCAACTCAGGGCGTTTTCTGCCCTGGAAAATAGGGGAACCTTGGACTTTTAGCTTAGGCCCAAGAAGGCCCAAGTCAGGCCCTTGAGCCACATCAAGTTTGGGAGATGACCTTAGGTCAGGAGAGTCTTGTATAAAAGTTTTGAAGGAAAACTTGTAGTTTAAGAGTGTCTAATGCACTCAAGAAATCATAGTAGTCATTCTGAAATTTGCACCAGTGAGCACTTTCACTTATCACATAGTTTTAGAACACTTAGGAGTGAGATTTAGGTTGCCACCATAGTTGTAAGATAGTATAAGGTCAGTAGAGCAAAAGGCACAGGTGAGGGTCAATAGGTTTTGGATAGTTTAGTAAAGGCACGTCGAGTTAGGAAGCCAAAATTAGAAGACTTTGTCTAGTTTAGCGACCAAGTGACTTAAGTTGTGAGTCGAGATCATCCAAGCCTAGTGTTGCATTATGGTGTATATGGTGTTATTTGGTATTAATATATGATATGTGATTATGTGGCTATGTGTGTACAATTATAATTTAAAAGTGAATATAAAATTAAGTGCATATAGGCCTAAGTGCCATCCGTGTATAATTTCGGGTTACAAATAGGTTAAGTTGGTGAGAATATATTATAATGAGGATTATTATTATTTATGTAGGATCTCGAGATGAGGGAAAACTTGCCATAAAGGTCGAGTGAAGCTCCAGTTGCTCCTACCAGTTAGACCAGACCAACATTTCTCAAGGCAAGTGATTCAACTTGACCTTCGTATTTACTGCTAATAGTTCATACATTGCTACAACTATCCTGTGTCATTTAATATATTAAATCAAGTGTATCCTATATTTATCTTTGAATTATATAGAGATGCCATGAACCCTCGAGTACGTATTGTAAGTAGTTCAAAAGTCTCTTCATGATAGTTGAATGCCATGGTAAAATAAAGAGTTGTTATATTACTTGATTGATCCTCTTGATTAACATGCTAATGATTCCTAAGTATTAATATCTCATCCTGATACTTGAACCCCTATAGAACCTTACCTTGAACTCTGATAGTCAGATACTTACCAATGTGATTCCTCATTGATTGATACCCTCTTTCTTATCCTAAAGCTTGACAATTCTGATATATATATCCTGAGCTAAAGATCATTTCTGCATACCTTAACACCCTTAGTATTCATGAAGCTTACATTCTTGATGATCCAGCACTTGAACCTTGATGAGAAACCATTGCTTAAAGCCCAATTTGGCATTACCCTTTTATAATATCCAATAGCCTCACTAAATCCCCTTGTCTAAATCTTTGATATATGAAAACCATTCAGTTACTTTAATAGAGTATAGTTTTGTGAATCATGGCCCTGAGATTTAGTACCATATTTCCCGTGTTTCGAGTTGATCTATAATCCATTGATAAAAATGTTTACTGTAAAAAGAGATTTTGTTATAATTTGGCATCAGTTTTTGAAATAAATAATATGTGGGTTTTCAGTCCCAAAGGAGGATAAATGTTTTCTTTCTATGGTGGATCTGGACTGAGACGCGAGTCCTTTCCACACTTATATTAGGCTTAAAAGTTGCCTAGGGATTCCTATTAATGTTTTAGAACCCAGCGAGGTTCGGGATTACTTCGCAGCTGATCACCGGCTGTAATCCGTAGCGTCATAAAATGATTTTGATTGAGACATGATTTTGAAATTGTTTTGATACAAGCAAAAATGATGCCATCACCCATAGTTTTATCCCTCGTTATTATTGATTATGTCTTTCCATTGTCATTTTTTAATGTATATCTCGATTTATGTTTTGTATCGTACTGTTAGCACTTGTTGAGCATTTGGCTCACTCCTTGCTTTACCCTGATATTACAGCTAGCAGCTATGGTTAGATTCAAGCAGACTGCCCGTAAGACCTGTGATGCTGATGCTTCTGTTCGAGCTCATGTAGAATAAGAGATAGTAGTTTTGTGTAAGGACTCGCTATTTAAAATCAGTTGTAATAGATGGTCGTGTTGGGCTGTTCCAAACCCTAAACTGTAAGATCTTGGAGTTGGTTATGTTTACTTCTCTTTAAAATGTTGTAATAGTTATATTTAATTTGCTGTTTAAGTTGGGGGCGTGACAAATTTGCACGGAAAAAAATTATTGAAATGTTATGAAACTTTTACCATGCATAGAAAATACCATTTAAATGATCCATACCGAATTTTAAGTCATTATAGTGAGTGGAAGTATTTTATTTAAAATATATACTGTTCTGTCAGCCTTTTCTTCCGAGTAAAAATACCATTGGTCTTGAAATTAAATATATGGATCTTTTGACCAAAGTTTTGACTTGAATATATACTTAAAATATATTTCATAATATATAAAATATATTTGGCTGGTAGGAATTACTTTTCAGTATTTTTGAATAATTTTCTCTGAGAAATGCTGATTTTACGAAACGAGAGAAAATTTCTTCAAATTGACAGATGATGCGTTATAAAAATGGATATTAATATTTTAACCATGAATATTAATAAACTTTGAATAAAAAATCTTTTGATAGATGTAAAAATATATTTTTGAGCGAACAGTAAAATATTTTTGATATAGGACTAGTCTTCAAGGAATATATGTGATATATCCTTTTTTCGAGCTTGTTGCCTTATTGATGTTGCAACTGTGATCTAAGAAATATCATGTCTTGATATTTCTTCTTTGATCATATTGACTTAGAGATATATTCCATAACGATATAATTTGATATTTTAGAATAATGGAATATCTCTTTTATATGATATACTTGAAAATAATTTTGCTAGTTTTACCATTTGACTTTGATTTGGATCAATTAAAATCATGTCCTAATGGAGAAGATCTATGTGTATTTAAAATTTATGTTTAATTGTACAAATACCAAAATAAATAATATATCGAAAATATCCTTTCAATCTTCCCCTTTTTGGTATTTTCCAAACAAACATAAATTTTAAAATTTTCAAGTGTGTGTTTCCCCTTGGTGTATGCATGAGTTTTAAAAGTATTTTTGCACATACAATTTATGGGACTTAGCTTGATTCCTCTCTTAGGATAATTCCTGTAAAAACCTTGTTAGATTTATTATATATATAGGAGCACAGTGCTTTAACTAGCAACATCTAAGTTTTTGAAAAATTAGAAGGGGTCCAAATTCTCTTCCCCTTTTGTTTGGGAGGTAGCCAAAAAACATAATCTAGTTTTTCATGGCAACAACATTTGGAACATGTAATGTAGATTCAAGGAGTTTAGATAAACACTTAAGTCCATTTTTTTTTGTTTTACTATATTTAATGGCTAGTAGTTATTTGTTGTAAAGAGTGAAGCATAATATAGTTTAGGACATAGAGCGTGCATGATAAAAGTTCAAGAAGATGCAGTTATAGAAGTTTAGAATTGACTTAGCGAGAGACTCAAGTTTGTCATTAAGAGTGAGTGAAGTGGGTTATACATCTAGAATAACATCTTTAGAAAAACACTTTAGTTTTCGGATTAATTGGTTTGAGCAACCAAGTCAAATTGATAAGACTGAGAATAATACTGTTTGAACTTAGTACAATTCTTTGTTCCAAAAATAACTTCATCAAACTTATTTACGAAAACATGACTGAGTTCATTTGATTTGGTAGAATACGCATGAAATATGACTTTAACCAAGTGCAATTGGCCTTTATACTTGGATACATTTAATGAACTCGAGAGTATATTGTATGAACTTACATGGATTTGTACTAGTACAATCTATTCAATTTGATGCAACTTTACATTTCAGAGGGCCTAATACATCCGACTTTAGTACAGAATCTAACAATTTATGCATGCCATCATCTGTATTGACAACTTAATTTCAACAGCTAACCAATTACAAGAGCAATTTCTAATACACTCTAATGGTCATACACTCCTATACTTCTAGCATACAACCTGTCAGTCTTCATATGTATGGATACTAACTTTGCTATTCTAGAAACAAATGCTAAATAGATAGAAGGTAGAATTTATACCTGTTTTTACCTTAGCAGAGCAACCAAAAATATATTCTTTGGTGTTGGTTTGAAAAACAAATGAAGTGTCATACCTTTCTTACCTGAGATCTCATGTCTGCAAGACTTTGTCTTTGGGCTTTAAGTTGGCTATACTTTCTGATCAGCACACATACTAGCTTTGAGTACTGGTTGGAGGTGAATAAAGACTGCATTCCTGCATATTATTAGATAGTATAGAAGTCCAAGCTAACAACATGGTTAGTGTGACTATATTGATTTTGATCACAGTATAGGCCAAGTATATATAAAAACAATATCATGTTTATCCTTAATCTAAAATAACAAGCAATTACACAAGTCAGGAGACTTAGGTTTATCCTGTTAAGCTAAATTATTTTGCATTTATAGATTCAACCAAGTCAGATTGCCATAGTTTATCAATTAAACTAATAGGCTTAAGAATATAACAACAATTTGAGAATAATGAGTCTCAAAACATATCATGAGTATTTAATGGCAATAATCATCATGTCCCTGCATAAATTGGTTAGTGACTTATAATAGCAAGCAAGAATTTAACAAGTATGATCTTGTTTGCACCATTCAATAAACAAAATACAGATTATATTACATTAAACAAAAGTTTTCATATCAATCAGTGTGGTTTACTGATTAAATAGAACAAAGTTCTGCACCTGTCTTAGAGATTACAAACCATTAGGAGTGCATACAGGCCACTAAGTTCAATAAATTTAAGATTACAATCATCCAGGAAAAGTAGCATAACAAGCCAAAATAATACAAAGTTCTTAAAGTACAGCAAATCAAACACAGATCATCAAAAACAGTCCAAAAACAGCAGCACAACACAACACATAATTAACCAACAACAAGCAGCACATAGCTCACCCAATTACATTTCCATCAGCATCACACACATGAATTAAATCAGGCAAAGTTTCAATAGGTGGTCCCCTTGCATCCATACATATGTCCTCTAACTCATGAACTATAGCTAAGTCATCAGAAAATGGAACTTGGAAGGTATTTACAATCTCTTGGTCAGTCATACAGTGGTCTCCTAGGGTAGATACAGCTAAGTTCTCAAGATATGCAATTCTGTTTTTACAATACACAGTTACACCCTCTAGGTAAGTTACCTTTTCCTTAATCTAACTATTTTCTATTTTAACCCTCCTAAGTTCATTTTTAAGTTCATTTATCATGACTCTGACAGACTCATAATTAGAGAGGAAGACATCTTCTTCTCTAATTACATGAGGAATCACAGTAGGTTCAACCTCTTGTGGTTTACAGTGCATGAGAGGAATTTGTGGCCTAATGTGCTCATTTGTGATGTGTGAATCACCTAGATTAGAAAACTTACCAGGAAGATGAATATTGCACATAAGAAAGAAACAAGTGATGAGGAGTCCATATGGCATATATCCTACCAGATTAACATTTATCATATTGAGAAGAATGACATAAGAAATGCTAAAGTTGATTTTGTTGTTGTAAAGAAGATAAATCAGTTTAACATTATAAAAATCAAAGTATTTACTTTGATTAGGTTTGGGTAGATATTTTCCCTTATGATAAGTGCAAGATGCTGAAAAACTCCTTTAAAATGCTTAAAATGGATTCCACAGTTAACATCACACAGACCAGATGGAATATCAGACTCACACAAGACACCAAGCATAAGTTCATACTCAGCTTTGTTGAACATAAACAGGGAATAGATTTCATGACATGGCAATTCACACAAGTGCAGTGGAAGGTGTAGTGCCCTATTAAGACTCTTATTATCAACATAAATGACTTTCTTGTTCACAGTGGTTGTAAAATGCAAGACTCCCTCTACACCCTTAATGATATTCATATTACAGTAAAACTCACCCATGAGATGTATGAAGTACTGTATACTCAAATGAAATGCCAATCCCTCCTACTTAGCATGCCTAATGACCCTCTCCACTTCACCAGTTAAGTTCACACAAATACCAGGCTGAACATTCTTGACTAAGTCAAGGAATTTCTTGGAATTAGAAGGGTTAGCAAGGTCTGGTGGTGGAGGTTTAGAGGTGTTAGTGTTTCTGTTTATGTTTGGTTCCTGTCTTAGGTTTGATTTTCTGGTATAGACTCTGGCTTGAAAGGGTATGGATGGTCTGGGATTTGGAGAGTGAGGAACTTGAAATTTCCTACTCTGATAGAAAGGGATAGTATGATTTTTGAAACCTTTTATGTGGTTTCTTGGATGAGATGGCCTTTGGTGACCGGTTCTAGGGTTTGAAGGGTTTACAGTTTTGAATGATGAGGATTTGTGGTGAAGAAACTGTTTCTTTTCCATATCTTCCAACATATATGGATTTGTGATGGCTCCTCTTCGCTTAGGGTAGAATGGCCTAGCATTTGGGTTCATAACTGATGAAGTGAAGTATGCAAATGAACTGTGTCTGTGTGTGAATGCAACAGATGTAAATATAAGTATATATGCATGCACATAGCACATAATTCAATATCAGTTAGGAAAATAATTTTCTGTAAAATAGCTTTTCCTGTTTAAGAACAGTGATTTTCATTAAATGCAATTTGCAAAGAGTTGATGTGCAGATGCATGGTTTGCATAATTCCAGATCCTAGATATGTCTATAATGCAGCTAAGGTATGATGTTTGATAGCTGACATTTGCAAATAGTGACAAATAGTACTAGAAGATACTGTTTTAGTACTGTTAGAAGTACAAAAAGTACACAGATTTGGGAGAATATGTGACATAAAGGTAAAATGCAGCTCACTCTACAACATAGAAACTAGCAAGTGACAAACAATGCATTTAAGAATGTTCAGAATTGAGAAAAGATCAGTGCAGAAAGGTTGTCACCTTTTGTAAAGAAATAATTTTTCTGGAAACTTTTGAGTTTTAATAAAGTATGTTACATTTATTTCTTAAGGCATTTTGTATTAAATGAAATTAGGATAATATTATCCATATTCAACATACACTGATGCATTCTATATTAATGTGCAGTCACTTAACATTTATTTCAGATATCATTTAGTATAACATACCACACACAATAATCAGAATATTAATAACATATATAATACATTAAGTACATTATTTTTTTGAAATTCCACAGAGAATTTAAGTGGCCATTAATCACAGTAGTGATCCAGATACAAGGATGCTCAAGGCTCCTCTATCAGGTCTTTATGTGAGGGTTGATGTGTGAGTGATTAATTTTATCTTTGTTAATCTGAGATTACACAAACCAGTCTTGATTATACCTTACCTGAGGTCTTATGACTGCACAAGCAATTGTAAAATGCATAATATAGTAAACAGTGTTGCACTCAAGTTCACAGATCATATATATATTCAAGTAAGTATGATGCACATAGACTTAGTACAACTTTCAATAGACAAGTAGAGATTGAAGTTTACAAGAAAGTTCTTATCCAGATACATAGTATTTAGCTCAAAACAGTAATCTGGACATCTTGCATATATTAAGCTGCTTAGATATGTTAATAATTTTTTTACTACATGAAGAGCTTTTATTAATACAATTTTGGGCACATACTTATACAAATTGATTACTTAATTAAATCAACCAATTTGTTAAAGTTCACCATTCTGTACTTAGAGTTATCTTTGTATTTTACTCATTACTTAGCAAGATGTCTCACCTGTTGCTACTAACAGATTTTAAATCACCTAGAGTACACAATTAGTATTAATACTTTATCTTTTACATTATCAATAATGATTTGTTAATTAACTGTGCATTTTAAGTTTTAGCATGTATTCTAATGACCTTGTTAGTGACAAATTAATAGAGCATGTCAATTTCAGAATTAAGTTGATTACTTAATTAATATCTTAGTAAGTATAGGTTAATCAGGTAGATTTTGAACAATCAAGATTTTATCAAGGACAATCATAGATAACATATAAAGAGTCCAGTTCAAACAAGCAACAAAGACAATCAAGTGATATCATATACTTAAGTATATATTTTAATTTAGTATTCCATTTATCATACATTCAATCACATTTTATCATTTAAGAATTGACAATCCAGGTTCAATTTTTCACTAGGCTTTATTTTGCTATTAGTACTAATATTATCTGAATTCAAATTATGTCACAATACACAGTCATACTATATCTTAGCTTTAATGCACATAGATCACACAAGATTCAGTTTTACACAGTCTTAGGATAATCACAATGACTTCACAGTTGACATAAACAAATAAGTTCATTTGTTGGATCTTTATACATATATCTGTCTATAATCATCAATCATAAGTTATCTTTCAAATTGCCATAATATATGTTGATTTTCAAAGAATACACAGACTGCATTCAATTGTATATGTTGAGAGACAACTGAATCACACTTGATGATTAATTCGAATTTCAATTTCGAATTGCACACAACTTTTCAAGCATATGCACAGCTCACATAAATCATACAAACACCTTTCTTCAACATGATAATCTATTTTCAAATTTTCACATCTCAAAACCCTTTATCACATCATTTTCACACATCGAAGTAAAAGTATCAATCGAAACACACTTAATCACATATATTTATAGATTTAAAGGGTTTAATTAAATGATATTCTCATACCTTAGCCTACCTCCTGGCCTGGCGAGTAGGTCTTACCTGGTTGACTCAGTCGCGGACTGAGTCAACCTCCGAGTCCCTATTTTCACCCAAGTTTTGCCACATGCAATAGTGTTTCTCCTTCTTTGACTCGATTTTGCTCTCATTCCGGTCTTCTCCTGTCATTAACTTCAAGAATTTGTTAGGGTTTTTGAAAATCGATTAATCAAACAATAATAAAAGTATATCTATATATATTGATCAATCGAATGTTTGAATTGATGATTCTCATCCGATTTATGTACAAATCGATGATTTTTATCATCAAATTCATTTCTATGTTACTAACCCGAAAGAAATGTATCAAAATCGTATAAACTGAGTATGAAAGATGGTATAAGTATAGTATATGTATATAATTCATCGAAAATTTGAAGAATTATCGAGAATTAGATCTAGGGTTTTGGAGAAAGAGAGAGAGAGGCTAGAAAAAATGGAGAAGAGGCGAGAGAGAATAGATTTAGGTCAAGAAAATGAGCCGATTGCAACACTGTTGTCAACAGTGTTTCATTATATATCAACCGAAATCAACGGCTGTGATGTGTTAAGGTTAATGATGGATGGTTCAGATTAGAAGATAATAACTAGTTGGGCTCTGAATAGAATTTGGGCTGGATTTAGAAAGAGGATTGTTTTTTTTTAAATAGATGTATATTTATATATATATATATATATATTTAAACTATATATGGGCTTGATAGTAAATTGGGTCGGATAAAATTTTGTTTGGGCTGGATATAATACTCATAAAATTATTCCAGAAAATATATTTTTATATAATATTTTTGTAAAAAATATTTTCCAAAATATCCATATATATAATAAGATTATATATTGATATATAATTATATCTTATGATAATATAAAAAGTCTTTATAAATCTCACTGAGAAAAAATATTAACTCAGAATAGTTTTATTTTCCCGATTAATCTAAGCTATTTAAGATCTCATTAAATCCGATCAATAAATTTCTTTATTGACAAATCTGAATTTACGAGACTTAACAACTTGATCGGGAAAATATCTTTTTCGTGAGATGGCTTAAATAAACCTCAGAAGGTAGATAATATACTTTCTCTTATTGTCCGTCTATTTTACCGATTCCAACATTCCTAAATCCAGACGGAGTTTAGTGAATCTTTCGAAATTCAGTGGTTTTGTGAATATGTCAGCGAGATTAAACTCAGTATCTATGTGAGTCATTTTTATATCACCTTAATTGACATGATCACGTAAGAAGTGATGTCTCACATCTATATGTTTAGATCTTGAATGCAATACGTGATTCTTGCTAAGATCAATAACACTCGTATTATCACATAAGATTGAGATCACATCAAACTTTATATTATAGTCAACTAGTGTTTGCTTCATCCATAATATTTGAGCACAACACTTTACAGCTGCTATATAATCAGCTTCTGTTGTCGAGATGAATACAGAATTTTGTTTCTTTGAAAACCAAGAAACTAGACATCCACCGAGAAACTGACAAGTACCACTAGTGTAATATCTGGGATATACCGTGTAATTATTTTGCTAATAAATAATTATTATATGTGTTTAGTACCTATTCTGTGAATTATTTGTTAAGTGTTAAATGTGTTTGGATGTTTAAAAATATTATTAATTGAGTATTTTAATTTTTATATGTCCAAAATAAAATATAGATAATTGTCATATCTTCCTAATTATTTTTATGTTGATTTATGAATTTATAGGAATCATATGGATTTTATAAAATCTTTTTCCGGGTATTTAAAATCTATTTTATAAAAATGGGAACCAACCGACGTCAACCGTTTTTATGTTTTTATAACCCAAAACTCTTCCGAGAACTCCTTCCAAACCTAATTGTAATATTCCGAGCATTTTCCATGTTTCAACTTTTTCGATCCGGTGTACGGTTTGTCCTGCACGGGTCCCGGCGCAACATTTTCGATACAATATTCGTTTCGGTAAATCAATAAAACTCGCATTTTCGATAAACGGGAGCTTTTTATTAAACTATCATAATTATCACCTCGTAATACGTGTAACCAGGCGCTGAGACCAAGACTGCAGTACAAATTATATTGATTTGGATGATTATCCCGAAAACCGATACCGTTTGGATCAATTTTTACAAATAAACGTAATGTTTTATATCCGGAATGATCCAACGGGATACTAATTTTCCGTAATTATAAATAGCCTTTTACCGTATTTTATTCCGTATCAAAATCATTTGCAGTCAGGTAAATATATAATTTTCCAGAGAAAAACCTTATATTCATATAATCTTCTGAAAATCAAATAGCAAAACGAAGGTGTTATTGATCTCTGTTTTCAAAGCTTGAGTAACCAAAATGAAGGATTTGAGGAGTACTATCAGATTCTGAGCTTCGTTTTACTGCAGAAACTAAGGTTATTTTTCTATATTTTTATTTATTTTTGAATTATTTTTATTAAAAATATGAATTTCTGTTCGGATGATTGTTTGTATGATTTGATGATTGCATGTTATAGAGCTTGTTTTCCTGATGATTTTCATATATCATACGTCTGATTTGGAGTTCAATAACATGCTCAAAAGTGGGTTTAATTCTCAAATTTTAAAATTAGGGTTTATAACCCGTATGAATGTTTTCAATTGAAATTTGGGGCATTTTGATTTAGGGGTTATTAGCTGTTGATTTATAGTGAGTTGTGTTCCTTATGAAATTTGCAATCGATTGGTATATAGCTCGTTAACAGAGGATTAGTGAATCGAAGGGAGTTGTCTTTTTAAGTTTTTGATGTTTCGCCGGAAACCGGCGATGTTCTTGGCCAATTTCCGGCCAGGACAGGGATGATTGATGTGTTTTGATTGCATGAATAGATTCCTGGTGTTGTGTAGTGTAAATCTGGAGCAGATGGTGATGTGAGGGTGCCGAAATCAAGTTCTCCGGCCAACCCTGTATTTTCCAGCGACGCGGGGTGTAAAATTTCAGTTTGGTACCTGGACTTTTAGGGACGATGAAGTTTGGTCCCTGAAGTTTCCAGAGTTTGCAAATTTAGGATTCCTGTTTTAAAAATATTCAAAAATCATATTTCCTATTTATTTTTATTATAAAAATTCGTTTTTAATTTCTGAAAATTCCAAAAATTATTTTTAATTCAAAAATAAATCTGAATTAATTAGTTAATTAATTTCAGTTAATTTTTAATTGATTAATTGGTCAATTAATTCGAAAATTAATTGATTAATTGATTATTAATTTATTTTAATTAATTATTTAATTAGATTTAATTACTTAAAAATGATTTAAAAATTCCTAAAAATAGTTTCGAGCTTTAAAATATTATTTTAAATTATTTTCAAGGCTCGATAATTATTATAAAATTGTTTCGAAGCTAGAATTGGCCAGCCGAACCCTGTTTATTACACCGAAATTGATCCAACGACCCATTTTAATTCCGAAAAATGTTTTAAAAATCATTTTAAATACTCGAAAGCTTGTTTATGACCCGAGACTTCTTTATAAATGTTATATCATTGATTATGTGACGTGTTATGTGCTATATGTGACTTGTTGGTTAACTGTCGGTCTATATATTCGATGTTTACTTGTTTATTGCGTAATTTTCAATCCGTTAATCGGATTTGGGTAAAACGAGGGGTAGATAGAAGTATGTTTCGAATAGAATCGTATGAGTTAAATATTGATAGATGCTTATGATATGTGAGCAGAAGAGGTGAGGCGTAGAAAGAGAAAACAGGTAGTCAAGGAGTAAGATAATGGTGATTGAAAGAGAGTGTAGTATAGTAAGCTAGTACCAGGCAAGTGTTCTGAACTTTCTCGAGATATATTATAATGGATTGATAGTACTGTTTTATATTGCAAGTGCTTTGATGCACTGAACCCAAACCCTGACTCCAGTTATTGATCTTGAACCGTCAACCTTATTCTTTCTAAACCATTGATTGTTGTACATCCAGATACGAACCACAAATTTACGATACTACTCCACAAATACATACAAACTAAATATCAAACACTGAACCAGATTGCTTACACATTCAAGCCATTGTATCTTATGCTTTGAAAGACCAAGTTTTTGAAACCCTGAAACATTGATTCCTTTGTTATCCAATTCTTTCATTACCTAACATCCAAGCTTTAAAAATGCCCTATTGATCCTTACGAAGATTGAAGCCATTTCATTACTGAGCATCCACTGTTGTTAATGATTCTATTTATTGCTTTACATTGTTTATTCTGTTATTATGTTAGAATTGGATTGTTTTTATAAAATTATGGACCAGATTCGTGGTCAGACCATTTAATGGTCAAGTTAGGCCAATGTGTGCCTTGGATCCAGTAGTTAGAGTAGTGCTGTGTGCTTTGCTCGGGGTTAGTACGTGACTGATCAGCAGCCTAACCTTGGTTTTTAAAATGAAAATATAATATCCAATTCTAAATCATAATCTATTGTTCACTTGATATCATAACCATATTCACCTGATGATCATTATTCTCAGTTTTGTCATTATGACTTTCTGAGCTAGTTAGCTCATTTGTGCGATATTGTTTATGTTCTTTTCCAGTTAAGAAGGAACCAGTTGGTACCGAGGATCCCCAGTCCAGCGCGAGAGCTAGGGGTTCAGGTTGATCGAGTTGAGCTAGTAGGCTTCTTTTGGAAGAATTTAAGTTTGTAAAAGTTTGTAATAATGTTTAATACTCAGTTCTGAGTTTGAATAGTTGGGATTTGAACGTTTGTAATATAAATAGGTGTGCTTGGCTTGTGTGCATACTTTAACCTGTTACAGTCCGTGGTAGTTGGTAAGTAGGGTCACTGCATTTATTATTATCTCTATTATTGTTATAAGCAGGTTATAAATAGTGTGTGTGTGGACCCCAAACTTCTGACCCGGGTTTGGAGGGCGCCACAACTAGTACTTTTTCTGTTGACTAAATGCACGACATAGTCTGAATTAGAAAAACATACTAAGTCAAATGGTATTCCTTTTGGATACCAAAGACCAACATCAGTGGTTCCTTTAAGATATCTCAATATCCTTTTTACCACGGATACATGAGATTCTTTTGGTGCTACTTGAAATCTAGCAAACTTACAAACACTATATTGAATATTGGGACGACTTGCAGTGATATAGAGCAAGCTACCAATCATTCCCAGATATTTCTTTGTGTCTACAGGAATTCCTTCTGGATCTTCCGTTAATTTATCGGATGTAGACATAGGAGTAGTGATGGGTTTGTCATTATCCATTTTAAATTTTTTCAACATCTCTTTACAATATTTTGATTGAGAGATATGGATGCCTTTATCAGATTGCTTTATTTGCAATCCTAAAAAGAAGTTTAATTCTCCCATCATACTCATCTTGAATTCTTTACTCATATTATCAGAGAATTCTTTATATAGTGCATCATTTGTTGAACCAAAAATGATGTCATCTACATATATTTGTACGAGTAATATATCATCTTTTTCTTGCCTCGTAAATAAGGTTTTATCGGTCGTTCCCATCTTAAATTTATTTTCTAAAAGGAACTTGCTCAACCTTACATACCAAGTGTTAGGGCGAAAACACGCGCTAATATTCACGCAAGTATACGCGTTCGCAAGTAGTATAAGATATAAATCAAATTCGTTCCCACAGAGACTGGTTTAGGTTAAGTTCAATTTATGCACCTATGCAACAATGTATGGTTATCGCTCAATGCTAAGACAAATAACAAATTGGGTTTTTATTAAACTAAGAAATTATACTAAATAACATTAACTAAGAAAATTGAGGTTGAATTAATATATATGACAAACATGGGATTCTAACTTCATTACTACTTCATTCAATAGCCTTTTCGTTCTTAATCTTAACATGTGATGGTGATGACACTAATCAGATAACACGAAACTGATAAATGCCAACTTTCGTTGTACGAGTACCATTCTACCAAACATCTAAAAAAAAGATAGAAGCTGAATAGGCACCAATTATATTGAGACCCTATATATCTATAGAATTTGACAACATAACGGTTTAAGCACAAGTTATCTATCTTGATTACATAGGGCAAGTAAGATGGTTAGAGTTACCTACGAATCATGCATACAATACATGAACCTATGCTAGCATGGCAAGTTCTAAACCTCTATATTCAGTGTCACTTCAATAGAGATTAACACGCTATCTTATATGTTAGCTACGCACATAAGACGAATAAGCACAACCAATACTAGGATATCAATCAATCACCACACACCAAGATATCGAAACAATTTAACTATTGAAATTCATAACTAAATCCGCTAGAACCCCATGACAACGATTAGCCCATAATCGAACTCATCGTCACCATGGGTTCCAATGAAAGCATGGTATAAAATAAGGTCTTAATAAACTGAATAATAATTAAAGTACAAATAACCGAGATCTAGGTTCAACAAGAATGAAAACGAGAATCCAAAGTTACAACTAATTCAAAGAATCACAAGTTGAAAACAAGATCTTCTTTTTCAGAGTTGTTCTGTGCTTCTAGGTCTTCTCCTTGGTATCTTAATCTTCCCGGATGATGAAAACCCTTTTATTAAGTATATATACGCCCCTAGTGGACCTGGACCCTTAAAATCATCAAATTCCACTCAAAAAAGGCTTTTTCAGCGAAATCAGCGACCAGCCGCGTCCTGAGCGGCCGTTCAGCTCTCCTGAGCGGGCGCTCAGCTCCTGAGCGGGTGCTCAGCTCTACTGAGCGGGCGCTCAACTCTGCTGAGCGGGCGCTAAGCTACTGGCTGGGAAAATTTCTGATGAATCTTGTTTTGGCCATAACTTGAGTTCTACTCGTCAGAATTAGGCGATTCAACTGCCCATGCGAAGCTAACGAGATTCTCTACAACTTGACAATGGCCTTGGATTCCATTTCTGATCACTTTTCATCACATTCCCTTTAAAAGCTCTTTTCTTCATATAACTGATATCTGAAATGCAATAACACAAAAACACATCAAAATACCAACAACTTGAGTCCAAAACACCAATTTAAGCTTGTAATAAAGCATTCCAAGTGGATATAAAATCCACTTATCACACCCCCAAACTTGAATCGATGCTTGTCCTCAAGCATAAACAGACTCAAAACTACAAAACAAACCTAATGCATGAATGCAACTACGTGAATGCAACTAAATGATAATGCAATCAATCCCCTCAGAATAACCATAACCAAATGAATAAGCCAATGCCTCTAAGAATGCAATAACTTGAAACAGAGTTCGAATAAATCCCACAAACCAACTCACAAACCAGAAACGTGCGTGTGTGGATGCTTAACAGATATCTCTCGATACTAGATCAATAACCATAACTTATCTATCATCGAAACGATCAAAAGTTTATAAACAGAATAGATAATAAACGCATTATGACTCACAACACCTCCTTTCTACTAGAGTTATACAAGGATTCACACTATTATTGAACACATAACAAAGATGCTTATTTGATCGTGCAATGAATGAGGTCCCAAAAGACTTATGCAATAATACCCATGTAGCGAGCGTTAGGTTAGCGGATCCCAGACTATAAAAGCCTTAGGTCACTAGGCACAAAGTCCCCTAGAACTTAATAACTCGAGTATTAAAGAGCTCACTCTTGATCAATTATGCATAAACACATACTTTTTTTCTTTTTTTTTTCTCTTTTTTCTTCTTTTCTTCTTTTTTTTCAACAATTTCTGAATGAGTGCATTTCGCTCCATCTCATTCAACCCTAGACTACTCATAAAAATATGAGCCGGCTACTAGCCATTTGACGTCTAGCCTTACAACAACTAGCAATGAAATCCAAGTTTTTCTCCAGATAAAAAAATAAGTATTTTTACGTCATTACGAGAATATCACAAATTCTAAATATAACCAAGTGATTAAATCTCAACAACAAACAAGTATGATCATGATCTAGATCAAAAGCAACCCTATAAGACTTGTGAAAGTATTTATTTTCGACATGCAAATCAATTCATTAAGACTTAAACATCCCTCTATTCGTCGTCACCACACTCAAATCAATATCAACTTATCAAATATCATAGTTCATCTTAAGGGATCATGCTAAATATGCATGCAAATGCAACTATATGAAATCATATAAAAATAAACAAATATGTCCTAAATGAATAATCATGCAAAAATATGAATGAACTAAACTAAACATGCAATATGAATCTATATGAATCTATATGGACCCACACAAACTAATCCTTACATTATCACCCCCAAACTTAAAATTTTCAATATCCTCATTGAAGGTAATAATAAGGATTTCAGGCATACCTAGTCATCGGAAAGATCACCCTCTTCGGGTGGAGGATCAGGTGGCCAAACAACCTCGCCAATAGTGTCTCGGAAAATAGTACCGAAACCGTGTGTCAAATCTTCAGCAAAATGATGGTGAATGTCGTGCATGGCCTCCATACGCCTAGTCACTCGCCTGTACTGCTCATCACCAACACCAGTCCTATCAACTACCTGTAGCGTATGAGAAGAACCCTCTGTAGGCACTGGAAGATCCGTTCGGCTACCCTCTTCATCATCAAAGATATATCCCAACCCCTTGTCAGGGGGTGCACCTAAGAATGAATAACTCAAGTGATCTGGTAGTGGGTGAAGCTTAAGTGTGGAAACATCTTCAATAGATGGCTCGAGATGGTCTTGAGAAAATTTCAGCTCTGCTAACCCAAGAGAATCGAATGGCATATCTAACTTCCTCTTCCACGGAGGTGCATTCAAAACCTGCAGTTGCTCTACTTTAAAGCACTTCTCTTTAGCCGTGGGTAACTTTATTTCCTTGAACAAATTAAAAGTGACCTTTTGATCGTAAACCTTCATCGAAAGCTCTCCTTTTTGCACATTGATCATAGTTCGGCCTGTAGCCAAGAATGGTCTTCCCAAGATGATGGGAATCTTCATATCTTCCTCGAAATCAAGAATTACAAAATCAGCAGGGAAGAAAAGTTTATCCACCTTGACCAAGACATCCTCCACTATACCTCATGGATAAGCGATGGAACGGTCAGCTAGTTGCAATGACATGTATATTGGTTTCGGATCAGGCAGACCAAGCTTCTTGAAGATAGATAAGGGCATCAGATTGATACTAGCTCCTAAATCACATAAACACTTGTCGAATGATAAGTTTCCGATGGTGCAAGGAATAGTGAAGCTTCCAGGATCTTTAAGCTTCGGAGGCAACTTCTGTTGCAGCACAACACTGCATTCCTCCGTTAGAGCAACGGTCTCTAAGTCATCGAGCTTCACTTTCCGAGAGAGAATACCTTTCATAAACCTCGCATAGCTAGGCATCTGTTCAAAAGCTTCAGCGAAAGGTATGTTGATATGAAGTTTCTTAAACACCTCCAAAAACTTCTCAAACTGCTTATCCAGCTTTTTCTTTTACAGTCTCTTAGAAAAAAGAGGTGAAGGATAGATCTGTTTCTCCCCTGTATTACCCTCAGGAGGAGTGTGTTCCACAGTAGTCTTCCTTGGTTCCAACTCTACTTCCTTCTGCACATCTTCTTCAGCCAAAACTTCAGATTCTGGAACTTGAGACTTTTCAGGCTCTTTGTCTTGCTGAACTTGGGGGCTTGCGACCTTTCCAGACCTTAAGGTGATGGCATTCACCTGTTCTTCAACATCCCTCTTGCCTGGATTTGTTTCTATATCACTAGGAAGCATTCCTGGTCGTCGATTCAATAAGGCATTAGCAATTTGCCCTATTTGGTTCTCCAGAGTCTTGATAGAAATAGCCTGGCTTTGGCATATAAGAGCCTGGTTTTTGCACATAAGCCTCAACTCCTCCAATTCAGATTTTTCATTCGAAGATAGACATGCATCATGATTTTGTTGTTGAATTTGGAGTTGTTGTTTTGGTGCAATTTGTTTCTGAAAATCAGGAGGGTTGAAGAGCTTATTTCCAAACTGCTGGAACGACTGTTGTATCGCATTCTGATTATTGCTCCAGCTGAAGTTAGGATGATTCCAATTGTCAGGATGATAAATGTCTGGAACTGGTTGCTGCGATCTCTGAAAGTTTCTCATAAACTGAGCTGAGTCACTAGATATTGCACATTGCTCCATCGCATGCGGACCGGCACACAACTCATAAACACTAATTATCTGTTTAGCACCATAGTTAGCTAGAGAATCGATCTTAATAGACAACGCCTTTAGTTGAGTAGTGATAGCCGTAGCTGTATCCACCTCAAGAACTCCTGCTACCTTGCCTTGTGGACATCTCTGGGTTGGATACTGATATTCATTAGTAGCCATTAGTTCAATTAGATCATAAGCTTCCTTATAGCTCTTTGCCCATAATGCTCCGCCTGATGCTGCATCGAGCATGGGTCTGGATTGTGCTACCAACCCATTGTAAAAACAAGTGATGATCATCCAATCAGGAATTCCATGATGAGGACACTTCCTAAGCATCTCCTTGTAGCGCTCCCAAGCTTCACATAGCGATTCTCCCGTTTGCTGCACAAATTGAGTAATAGCG
This sequence comes from Apium graveolens, assembly GCF_009905375.1. NCBI lineage: Eukaryota > Viridiplantae > Streptophyta > Magnoliopsida > Apiales > Apiaceae > Apium > Apium graveolens. Next base: position 188,883,094 of record NC_133651.1, read on the forward strand.
TTCCTCATTGCAGCTGTCTTCGCCATAGGGAAGAATTTAGTAAGGAATTTCTGAGCAAGATCCTCCCAAGTAGTAATCGAACCAGCTGGTAGAGAGTGTAACCAGCTCTTAGCCTTATCCCTCAGAGAGAATGTGAACAGTCTCAGCTTCACAGCATCTTCAGAAACACCGTTGAACTTGAAGGTGTCACAGATCTCAATGAAATCCTTAATGTGCATATTAGGATCTTCTGTTGAAGAACCCCCAAACTGGATTGAATTCTGCACCCATTGAATTATGCCAGGCTTGATCTCAAAGGTATTAGCTGTGATAGCTGGCCGGACAATGCTAGATTGAATGTCATTGATCTTGGGTTGAGAAAAGTCCATCAAGGCTTTCGTTCGTGCTGCTGGATCTCCCATTGTAATGATTACCTGAAACACAAACAAATAAACTGTGAAAGTAAAAGAATCCGAGTCAGTGAACTTTAACGACCACTGATGACAAGCACATAAACTAAAAATTAACACCGAGTCACCGGCATCGGTGCCAAAAACTTGTTAGGGCGAAAACACGCGCTAATATTCACGTAAGTATACGCGTTCGCAAGTAATATAAGATATAAATCAGATTCATTCCCACATAGACTGGTTTAGGTTAAGTTCAATTTATGCACCTATGTAACAATGTATGGTTATCGCTCAATGCTAAGACAAATAACAAATTGGGTTTTTATTAAACTAAGAAATTATACTAAATAACATTAACTAAGAAAATTGAGGTTGAATTAATATATATGACAAACATGGGATTCTAACTTCATTACTACTTCATTCAATAGCCTTTTCGTTCTTAATCTTAGCATGTGATGGTGATGACACTAATCAGATAACACGAATCTGATAAACGCCAACTTTCGTTGCACGAGTACCATTTTACCAAACATCCACAAAAAAGATAGAAGCTGAATATGCACCAATTATATTGAGACCCTATATATCTATAGAATTTGACAACATAATGGTTTAAGCACAAGTTATCTATCTTGATTACATAGGGCAAGTAAGATGGTTAGAGTTACCTACGAATCATGCATATAATACATGAACCTATGCTAGCATGGCAAGTTCTAAATCTCTATATTCACTGTCACTTCAATAGAGATTAACACGCTATATTATATGTTAGCTACGCACATAAGACGAATAAGCACAACCAATACTAGGATATCAATCAATCACCACACACCAAGATATCGAAACAATTTAACTATTGAAATTCATAAGTAAATCCGCTAGAACCCCATGACAACGATTAGCCCATAATCGAACTCATCGTCACCATGGGTTCCAATGAAAGCATGGTATCAAACAAAGTCTTAATAAACTGAATAATAATTAAAGTACGAATAACCGAGATCTAGGTTCAACAAGAATGAAAACGAGCATCCAAAGTTATAACTAATTCAAAGAATCACAAGTTGAAAACAGGATCTTCTTTTTCGGAGTTATTCTGTGCTTCTAGGTCTTCTCCTTGGTATCCCAATCTTCCCGGATGATGAAAACCCTTTTATTTAAGTATACATACGCCCCTAGTGGAGCTGGACCCTTAAAATCGTCAAATTCCACTCAAAAAAGGCTTTTTCAGTGAAATCAGCGACCAGCCGCGCCCTGAGCGGCCGTTCAGCTCTCCTGAGCGGGCGCTCAGCTACTGATTGGAATTTTTTTTGATGAATCTTGTTTTGGCCATAAGTTGAGTTCTACTCGTCAGAATTAGGCGATTCAACTGTCCACGAGAAGCTAACGAGATTCTCTACAACTTGAAAATGGCCTTGGCTTCCAATTCTGATCACTTTTCATCATATTTCCTTTAAAAGCTCTTTTCTTCATATAACTGATACCTGAAATGTAATAACATAAAAACACATCAAAATACCAACAACTTGAGTCCAAAACACCAATTTAAGCTTGTAATAAAGCATTCCAAGTGGATATAAAATCCACTTATCACCAAGCTCTTGGAGCTTGCTTTAATCCATAGAGAGCTTTATATAATTTATAGACATAATCTGGATGGTTCGCATCTTCAAAACTGGGAGGTTGTTTTACATATACTTCTTCTTCTAATATCCCGTTTAAGAATGCATATTTCACATCCATTTGGTATACTTTGATATTTTTATGACATGCATAATCCACTAGCATTTGAATTAATTCAATTCTTGCTACTGGTGCATATGTTTCATCAAAGTCTATACCTTCCATTTGGGTATATCCTTGTGCAACTAATCTTAATTTATTTCAAACTACCGTTCCATTTTCATCTTTTTTATTTCGAAATACCCATTTTGTACCAATTATAGAGGTATCACGAGGCTTTAGGACAAGTTACCAAACTTTACTACGAGAAAATTGGAATAATTCCTCTTGCATTGTAGAGATCCAATCCTTGTCTAATTAATCCTCTTTCGCGGTCTTAGGTTCTATCTGAGATAGAAAACTAAGATTATTCACAATGTTTTGAATTTGTGACCGCGTTTGAAATCCCTTCCTTAAGTCTCCAAGAACATTATTTAGTGGATGACTTTTTATAGTAGGAATTGCTTTGGGAAGTTCATCTTCCTTTTTGTCTAATTCTAATGGATTTTTGTGAACGGGAGTCCCGATATCCATATTTTCAAATTGTCGAATAATATTTTCAATTTCATCTTGTTTGACATTTTATTGGTCAACAAGATCTTTATATTTCCCGGGTGGTTTACTTTCATCAAATGTCACATTCATTGATTCTTCCACCATGAGCAATATTAGATTAAATACTCTATAAGCTTTACTATTATTCGAGTATCCAAGAAATATACCTTTGTCAGATTTCGAATCAAATTTTGTAAGGTATTCTTTTGAATTTAATATGAAGCATTTGCTTCCGAATACTCGAAAGTAGCTTAACTTCAGAATTTTGCCAAAATAGAGCTCGTAAGGAGTCTTTTGATTTATAGGTCATAGCAAAACCCGATTAAGAATATGGAAAGCCGTTGACATAGCTTCGGACCAGAAATATTTAGGTCGACAATATTCATTTAGCACTGTGCTAACCATTTCTTGGAGTGTTCTATTTTTCCGTTCAACTACTTTGTTTGATTGTAGAGTATATTGTTAGTCGCTAAACACGCGCTAATATTACACGCAAGTATATGCGTTCGCAAGTAGTAAAAGATATAAATCAGATTCGATCCCACATAGACTGTATTGGTTAACTAATCAACTCATGCACTTAAGCAACAATGTATGGTTATTATTCACTGCTAAGACGATAACAAAGTGAGGTTGTTTATAACTAAGAATTAAACTAATTATTATAACTACGAGAATAAGATAGACCGAGTTAATATATATGACAAACATGGGATTCTAACTTCATTAAGTACTTCATTCAATAGCCTTATTATTCTTAACTTTAGCATGCAATGGTGATGACACTAATCAGACAACACGAAATTGATAAACGCCAACTTTCGTTGCACGAGTACCATTCTACCAGACATCCACAAAAGAGATAGAAGCTGAATAGGCACCGATTATATTGAGACCCTATATGTCTATAGAATTTGACAACATAACGGTTTAAGCATAAGTTATCTATCTTGATTACATAGGGCAAGTAAGATGGTTAAAATTACCTACGAATCATGCATAACAATACATGAACCTATGCTAGCATGGAAAGTTCTAAATCCTTAAATTCACTTTCGCTTTATTAAGAATTAACACACTATCTTATAAGTTCATGACGCTCAAAAGATGAATATGCACAACCATAACTAGGATATTATACAATCACCACACACTAAGGTATCGAAACAATTTAACTAAAGAAATCCATAAATAAATCCGCCAGAACCCCACGATAATGATTAGCCCATAATCGAACTCATCGCCAATGTGGGTTCCAATAAAAATATGATATAGCAAACGTAGTCTTTATACGAATAAATAAACCAAAGTACAAACAAAAGTAAAGGTTCAGCAAAACATGAAACAAACATCCAAATTAAAACTTAAAACAAAGATTTACAAGAATAAACTAGATCATCTTCGCCTTTGTTGAATTGTGCCCAAAAGGTCTCTTGCCGTCTTCTCCTTGCTTGATGTCTCTGAAAAATGACCTAAGTTATGTTTATATAGCAGTCCATGAATCCCAGAAGTCCAGCAAATCGAATTATAGTTGAATCAGGATTTTAATATCCCGACGCGGGCGCGCTGACTTCTGCCAAAAATTCTTTTTTTCTTCTTCTTTATTCCTTGCAGCTTCAAGCCAGTCTTTCAAGCTTTTATTCCAGCACATCCTAAACACCATATTAGCATCAAAACAATGCTAATTCACCTAATTCATGAAGTAAAGCCTGAAATGCAAAACACTTGAAAACACGTTAAAACACAAATAACTTGAGTACAAATACACCAACTCAAAGCTTATTCGAGCATAAATAAGTGTCATAAATGTCACTTAACATATATGGAGCGGAAAAATTATGTGTGATGCCATGTTCATCACAGAATTTGGTAAAACTGGAATTCTCAAATTCTTTACCATGATCAGTCCTTATATAGACTATGGTTTTATTTTTCTGATTTTGAATCCTTTTACATAAAGAAGAGAAGGATTCAAAAGCGTTACTTTTGGCTTTAAGAAATTCCGTCCATGTAAATCATGACTAATCATCTATGATTACCAATGTATATGAGCAACCTCCGAGACTTTGTATAGGAACCGGACCAATAAGATCCATATGTAATAGCTCGAGAGGTCTTGAGGTAGATACCATAAATTTTGCTTTGTGAGAGGCTCAAATTTGTTTACCAATTTCGCAAGCTTCACAAGTATGATCTTTATGATAGTTTAGCTTAGGTGTACCTCGTATTTTGTCTTTAGTTGATATATTATTTATCAACTTCATGTTGGCATGTCCTAATCTTTGATGCCTAGCCATGGATCATCATTTATAGTGATTAGGAATACGCTCACTTGCTTGTTCATGTCACATGTATAGACATTCTTATTTCGAGGGCAAGTGAGGACCAACTTTCTGAATTTATCCAAAATCAAACAATGAGTAGTGTAGAAAATTACCTTGTATTCATTGTTGCATAATTGACTAATGGAGAGAAGATTGTACTTTAATCTGGTGACTAATTGAACGTCGAAAATTTTAACTTTCTCATTACCGATATCTCCAATGCCGACAATATTTCCTTTGCTATTATCTCCAAATATTACGTTCCCCATGGTGACCCTTTTAATGTTGTTCAAGAGTGACTTGTTTCCAGTCATATGTCTTGAACACCCACTATCAAGGTACCATATGACTTGTTTCACGGCAAGACAAACCTACAAAAATGATTAATTAAATTTATAGGTACCCATTTATCTTGAGGGTCCTGGGGTTAGTACATTATACATAACATTTGTTTTTCATGAAAAAATCTAGGCATAGTATACTTATCATTAGGCATATAAAAATTTTTAGATGCATAATGCCTAGTTTGAGGTTGATAATACCTAGAGCTATCATGAAATCTGGGAGGATCATGATAAACAATATATCTATTATTAGCATAGTAAATTGCATACATATTCCTACTGAGAGGTTGTTGTTTTCTAGATGCATTACCATTGACATGATATTTTATGTTCCTATCTTGAAACATGGGAGATTGATGAGACCTTTGTTGCCTTTGATCTTTATATTCCCTATTCTTGTAAGGCATTCGTTTATCATCTTTCTTGTATGATTCCTTGTGAATCCATACATGATTCCCCTTAATTTCACCATTCTTGAATTTGCAATATTGAACAGTATGTCCAATCTTATTGCAATATGAACATTTTTATGATGGTGATTCAGGTGAAGTCTTTATTGGTGATATAAATCTCCGAGTATTTATTTTAGGAGGATAATTCTTATTATATCCCAAACCTTCATGATTATATGAGGTTTCTGTACGCACCATTTGATCCAACATCTTATTGCCTTTTGTAAATCTTTGAATGACAATTTCAAGATTTTCATTATCTTTCTTTAAGACATCAATCTTGTTGTTAAAAAATCTTCCTTGATCCTTAACTTGAGTTATGAGCTTATGATTTTCTTCTTTTAACCTTTGAGCTTCAATAGTAAGCTCATTGGTTTCTAATAGCTCTTTTTCTTTATCAAGATTGTCTTTAGAAGATGTTTGAACATTTGATTCATTTTGAACTTTAAGTTCAATAGATCGACGTGAAGTTTACATATATTATCATTCAATTGAATCTTTTCACGTACCATCTCTTCTTCTTGAAGAACTAGTGATATATTCTCCGTTTCAAGATTGAGTATATTTTCTCTAAGTTTATTTACCTCAATCTTGATAAGATGGTTTTGATTTTTTAGAGAAGTAATATCATTTTCATCTTGGACTTTTATGTCCATCATCTGAGTATACTCTTTACTTTGAGTATAATGCATTTCTTCTATTTTCATTTTCTCGGACCACAATAGGTGAACCCTTCTTTCAAGATCTTTATATTTATTTTTATAGTCTACTACAAGTTCAATTAAATCATGCTTATTCATATCTAGAAGGGATACGTTGGATTTATCTAATAATGACTTAATTGAGATGTAGTTAGATGTTACCTCTTGATTTATAGTGGAGACTTCCGTTGAGGTAGTTTCATCTCCGAGAGCCATCAAGCATAGATTAACCACTTCTTCACTAGCTTTCGGAGCTTCTTCATCTTTACTTAAATCCCAACCATTTTCAGACACGAGACTTCATCCTTTTGAAAGTTTAGGATATTCTCTTTTGTAGTGACCGAGTTTTTTACATTCGAAACATACATCTTGTGTTTCCTCCGGAGATGCATCTTTTAGTTTTGGAGGAGTGTACACGGGATGATTAGTAGAGACATTGGCATTACTTTAAGTATTCATATTTTGATTGCCTTTGCCTTTTTTGTAGCTCGTTGACGGAAAAGTACTCTTGTAGTTGAAAGAATAATTTTGAGAGTAATTTGGCCTTCCGTTAGAGTTAAAAACTCTTTGTTGATTATTTGATTTTAGGAAGCCTTTTCCTTATCTTTGAGCTTTGCTTTGAAGCATACGACGAAGTTGTCTCGTAAGTAAAGCAATTTCACTTTCATCGAGATCTTGAGTTCTTCATTCAACTCCTCGTTGTTGTCATTTTCATCTATCAATATGGCCTTTAAAGCCATGTTTTTCTTTTTATCATTCACTTTTGGAGTTACCTTTTTTCGGAATATTTTCTTCCTCGTAAGCACGAAGATTTCCGAATAGGTTATCAATCTTATACTCATTTAGATTGTGCATCTCTTTTATAGTAGTAAATTTAACTTTCCAACTTGGAGGTAGAGATTTGAGTAATCTTCTATTCTTTTTATTTTGAGTATAATTCTTTCCAAGTTGAGATAATTCATCGATGATACGAGTAAATCTTGTTTCCATATCGATGATATTTTCTCCTTCTTGGAGTTCAATGTTCTCATATTCTTAGATCAATGTTTCCATCCGAGAATCTTTTATATAAGTGGTTCCTTCATAGGTTACCACTAATTTATTCCATATTTCTTGTGCCGACTTGCAATTATTTACTCTTTTATATTCTTTTTACTACAAGTGCACTTGTGAGAAACATTTCCGCCTTGGCGTCTATATTCATTGTGGCTTCTTCCTCTAGATTATATTCACCAACCTTCTTTTCGACGATGATGTCATCGACAGTTTTGGTAGGAACGCGAACACCATCTTCGATAGCCATCCAAACTTTGACTCCTTGAGATCTAGCATAGATGTGAAACCTCGTTTTCCATGTTGCAAATTTGGTGCCATTGTGCCTGTAAATCTTCAAATCACTCAACAAACACGTTAAAAAGCACCGCTCTAATATCAATTGTAAGGTCCCGTAAAAGGACTATGTTAAGCTAGAAGGGGGGTTGAATAGCTTAATTACCAATTTAAAAATTATTATGGCATTTTAAAATAATTTATCCCTTTTTAAAACTTTACCGAGTAGTTATGCAGTTTATATGTGCGGAAAATAAAGTGCAAGGAAATAAAATATCACCCAACGATTTTATCCTGGTTTGTGATGGCGCAACCTCTAATAGATTCGCTCACCCCTACGTCCAGTCCCCGAGATCCTCTCCCGGACTCGGGATTTTCCCTTATAATAAACTCGCTCCTTTAGTAGGCGGAGAAGCTTTTACACCCTTACAAATATTTGTCTTGGTGCGTAACACAAGGGTTACCACCTCAAAATAAATGTAATACCTACACAACTTCCCTTAGACAATAACTCCCCGCTATTTCTTCAAAGTTGATGTAGAACCCTTTTGTGGACTTGGCTTCCTTAGCTTTTGTCGGTCTTGGATCTTAGTGATCCGGTCTTGGGTCTTTCCTCTTCTTCATGGTGAAAATACTACTAACTCCCCATTAGTACGTAAAGTACTTGGGTCATAGAACGAGAATCACCTCATGTCACTTCACCTCACTACAAAACTAATAAGACAATCCACAAAACAAAACGTATAGAGAAAATATGTGTTGAACTAGTATGTTACGGTACTAGCCCAAAAGATAATATAATATTCAAATAAGAATATTAAATATCAACTATGTATACTTGACTTGAGATATAGAATAATATGTCAAGTATACTTTTGATTACTCCGTCTTTATAGAATATATCGGAGTAATATAAGAAGTCTTTTATATATATATAAACAATATAGCTTATGACTTCTTTAGTGTTCTTCTTCTTTCGATTATGTATTTATAAATCGAAGAATACTTTAGTTACAATCTCGGAATTGTAACTTATCCTTTTTAAGCTCGTAGGCCTAAGGATTTTGGTATACTTATATTTTGACAGTTATAGAGTCAAAGTATACTTTTAACTTCGTGCACAATTTATAGGTTCTATATAAGCCAAGATCGAGATATGTTACATATTGAATTCTCAATCATCAGAAGAAGCTCAGGATCTAGCTGTTCGGGTGGCATCAGTATCTGATATATCGTTAGGATTTGATACATCATCATCATTTGGATGTCATCAGTATTTGAAGCCAGTCTGCTTATAGGATTTGTTTTGTTCCTTGTAATGTGGAGCATATATCTTTTATGTCTGAGTTACAGGACTTTATCTATTCAGTTAAAGATATGTATCTGTTTCTGTTAGCTTTTGATAATGCATATCTTATATTGATTTATTGTAGCTATGTAGTATATAAACACAGTTTAGGTAATCACTTAGAAAATGAATCTCGAGTATCATTCGACCTAGAAGCTCTCAAGAACATCAGTATTTATTGAGAGGATTTTGTAACAGTTTTTATCAGAAATATAAAAAGATGTTATATTTTATTACATGTTCGAAACATTTATACAATTGTATCCAACCCCCCCTAAATAATTGTATCTTCACTGGGCAACAATTGGTATCAGAGCCAAAACTGGTAAGTGATAAAACTCAAAGAAAGGAAAGTAAGGAAACCATTAAGTCTTTTAAGAAAGAAAGGAACATATGACTTTTGTCAGCAAGACAACTGAAAAAGAAATTATCAGAGGTTACCGACAAACCTCAAGTAAAAAGTCCTAAAAGAAACAGGAATGGTAAGCAAGGTATTTCTAAGGATTCAAATTACAAGGTTGTTCCCAATGCTCCTAGAAAAACTTGTTTTAACTGTGGAAATACTAATCATCTTGCTATTGATTGCAGGAGGAATAAGAAAATGAAAACTGCTATTCCTGAGTCTGATGTTAGGGGTAGATCAATATTTATAAACCACAAAATCCTTGTTTTCATTGTGGTAGTAGCTGGCATTCAATTTATACTTGTAGTTATTATCACAAGTTGTATCATAATTATTATGAACCTTTGCCTAAGTTTAATAAAGTTGCTTGTGTGCTTAATTCTGTTGGTTTTACGATTTTATTAAATCTGCTTCTGACAAGACAAATCATGACAAAGGAAAAACTGTCAAAAGTAATCCTGACATACAAAAGCTTAAGTTGTGCAAAAAGAGGGCCCAACAAGTGTGGGTCCTTAAAATTTTTTCTAATTAATTATTCTTCTGATTACAGGGTAAGAAGAAAAATACACTTGTCTTGGATAGTGGATGTTCAGGACAGAGGACTGAAAAAAATCCCCGTTGTCAGAATTTGAGAAGAAGGATGGCCCATATGTATCTTATGGAGATGGAAATGTAGGACACACTCTGGGATATGGCAACTTAATAATTGGAAAGTTAGCAATAGATAATGTAGCTCTGGTGGATGGACTAAAGCATAATCTTCTGAGCATCAGTCAAATCACTGACATAGGTTATCATGTTGTATTCTATGACTCACACTGTGAAGTTGTTCATAACAAATCAAAGAAAATTGTCTTGATAGGATACAGACATGGTAACATTTATGAAGCAAGGCTATATGAAAGTCTTGAAAAGGAAGTTACTTGCCTTATATCTAAGGCATCAATAGATGAGAGCTGGAACTGGCATAAGAAGCTCTCACATCTTAACTTCAACTCAATCAATGAACTTGCCAAGAAGGAGCTTGTAAGAGGATTGCCAAACATGTCTGATGGTCTTTGTGATGCTTGCTAAAAGTCCAAACAAAGAAGAGTATCTTTCAAAAGCAAAACTGAATTCTCCATTTCTGAGCCATATCATATGCTACATCTGGACCTCTTTAGACCAGTGGACATAATGTCCATCAATAAGAAAAGGTACACACTTGTAATTGTTGATGATTTCACTGGACATACATGGTTTATTTTCTACACAGGAAGGATGAAACTCGAGAAATTCTTCTGGACCACATAAGGCAAATTGAAAATGGATCCACTCATAAAGTGAAAATTCTGAGAAGTGATAATGGCACTGAATTCAAGAACTCAAAAATGGAGGAATTCTGCAAGTACAAAGGGATAGAACAAAAATTCTTAGCTCCTGGTACACCTCAGCAAAATGGTGTTGTTGAGAGGAAGAACATAACCTTGATTGAAGCTGGCAGAACTCTGCTAGAAGAAGCAAAACTACCCACTTACTTTTGGGTTGAAGCAGTAAACACAACATGTTATACTCAGAATATCACTCTGATAAACAGACATGGTGTTACTCCTTATCAAATGCTAAAAGAAAAGAAGCCCAGTCTCAAACATCTTCATGTATTTGGATGTAAGTGCTTTGTTTTGAGAACTCATACTGATCAGCTTGGAAAGTTTGAATCAAAGGCCGATGAAGGAATCTTTGTTGGATACTCACCATCAAAAGCATACAGAGTGTTCAACCTTAGAACATACACTATAGTAGTCTCCATAAATGTATCTTTTGATGATAAGAAGATTCCTGGTTTGAAGAAGACACTCATGAAAGCTTAATGTTTGCAAATTAAAATGCATTGTTGGAATCTGGATCAAACTCTAATGAACTGTTAAATCCTGACAATCCAAATCCTGACACTCCTTCAGATTCTAAAGATAATCATTGTACTAACGAACCTGCACATGTTGAGGGGGAGCAACAACAAGGGTCAACTGATGGTACTAACACTAAAGAATCATCTCAAGATTCTTCTTAATCTAATCTCTCAGAATCTAATGCTGATTCAACATCAGATGAACATGAGTCAAGTCCCAATATTTCATCAGGAGATAACATAACAGATTTAGGGGGAGCCTCAAATGTATTTGATGAGGCATACAATTCAGGGGGAGCATCTAGCTCCAGAAGGATACTTCCCAGTGCCAGAAAATGGACTAAGGATCATACTCATGATCTGATCATTGGAAATCCTGATGATGGTATAAAGACAAGAAGTGCAACCAAAATGAATGTTTATATCATAATCTACTTTCAAAAGAAGAACCAAAGAAAGTAGAAGATGCACTTAAGGATGCAGATTGGGTCCTGGATATGCAAGAAGAATTGAATGAGTTCGAAAGAAATGAAGTATGGAAGCTGGTGCCTAGACCTAAGAACAGGTCAACTGTAGGCACAAAGTGGGTCTTTAGAAATAAGACTGATTCTGATGGAATAATCATCAGGAACAAGGCAACGTTGATGGCTAAAGGATATTCCCAACAGGAAGGTATTGACTATGATGAGACATTTTCTCCTGTTCCCGACATTATGTTTGCCACTTCTTTCTGTGCAAGATTTCAGGCAAATCCAAGGGAGCCACATCTAATTGCAGTAAAGAGAATTTTCAAATACCTCAAGGGTACTGTTTCACTTGGACTTTGGTATGCAAGGGAAGCTGATTTTGCACTATGTGGTTATTCAGATGCTGATTTTGCTGGATGCAAAATAGACAGGAAGAGTACATCAGGAAGCTGTCAGTTCTTGGGAGGCAGATTAGTCTCATGGTTCAACAAAAAGCAGAAATCTATTTCTACTTCAACTGCTGAGGCTGAATATATTACAACTGGAAGTTGCTGTGCTCAGTTGTTATAGATGAGGAATCATCTCATGGACTATGGATTATCATTTTCAAAAATTCCTATTTATTGTGATAATTAAAGTGCTATTGCCATGACATGAAATCCGGTGCAACACTCTCTTACAAAACACATCAGTATCAGATATCAGTTCATAAGAGAGCATGTCATGGAAGGAACCATAGAACTTCATTTTGTTCCTACTGATCAGCAGCTGACTGATATCTTCACAAAACCATTACTTGAAGCAACATTTACAAAGCTTGTGAATGAACTTGGTATTGTTAATTGGGGCAAGTAAATTTATTTTAATTTATATTTGATCAAATCCTGATGTATTCTGATCAAATCCTGATATGTCCTAAATGCTGTGTTTTTCGATATTAAGCCATAAATATTTGATGTATTTCATTTTATATGCATGATAAATTAAGTGAATTTATTTGTTAATTGTGCATGTCTGAATAAATATATCATTGTCATCATTACACATCAGTCTACGGAGACGCGCCTTAAAAAGATATCTTTTGGTTAAATCATTAACTCTACACTTAATAATTAATCAGTTCTCTAGTCCCTTGATATTCCTTTGGCTATTTAACCGTCATTTTAGCTCAGTCATATCATCTCCTATTCTCACACAACACGATTCTCTCTCCCTCTCTCTCTCTCTCTCTCTCTCTCTTATTTCTCACTCATTTCTTCTATCACAAAAATGGTTCTTGTAAACATGTTCATGAACTATGAGAATTTCAACATCGAGTTCAGTTGTGATGACTGGGAGCCAAAATGGCACATCACTGCCATTCCCGATGAGATATGGAACTTGGTCCACAAGAGATTCAGACAAATCTCCTGTTCTTTGAGATGGACTATCAACTCCATCTCGATCGCTTGGAAGAAGCACAGAGAGAGGCTCTTCTTCAGCAAGAACGGATCATCCATCTTGCGGTGCTAGTTGTCAATAGTAGGAGGAACTAATTGATTATGACCAAGGTTGTTGATGTTCACCATCTTAGACTAAGACTATCTTGTAATCTTTTGCATGTAATCTACAAATTTCATGAAATGTACTCTTCTGAAATATTAATGAAATTTCTTTTGATTGCAAATTTAGTCTATGCTTATCTCATATTGTATGCATGTGAATATTCTTATTGAATCCTGTTAATCTTTACATCATCTATTTAACTTATGTATCTTGATGTTTATTTTGATTATAATTGTGGTTTGCTAATAATTTGTGCTACTTTGATAATCAACTGTTGAGTTCGAATTGACATATCCTGAGATTATCAAATCCTGATAGAAGAAAGGTTTCAAATAGTGATGATAGGTCAACATGTTCTAATTCAGATTATTAGTGTTAATTAATCTATGAGTAAGTTTTATTGCTACAATTAAGTGTCTCACGTAATTAATGATTAATAGTGGATTATCTAATAAACTAATTTCTACAGTTGTGTCTTGACATATATGTCTGTATTTTCTCTTTACTTCCGCAATTTACTCCACCTTTGAATTCTATTACTCAGTAATTGTTCCCTGTTCGAAGTCAAATTCACTAAGTTACCTTCTTCATACGAGTGTGTTATACCTATTTCTGAATAGTGAAGTTATAAAACCAGAAGAAATCCAGTGACACAATTTATCATACACATAGTTTCACTGTGCACATCTCACACTTACTCTCTCTCACAAGCTATTCACATCATGACAACGTCTAAAGTTTCACCACTCTTCAGTCAAACCACAATCATTCATGGAAATATATTTAGCACTAAGAATTACTTAGCTATGCTTACACATCAGTAACTACCATCATCTTTTCATGATATTTAGGATTTTCTACTTCAATGTCCAATTGGGTATGTGCTTACGAATCCTGTTACGGTGTCATACAGGGCTGTCATGTAGGTCTGGAATACAGCTGTGGTAAATTCAACAAACACTGACTTTTCCTTTGAATATGAAGTTAATGCTGATATTCTGCTTCAAGCCTTCAGATTGCCTGCCCTTGATGGTGCTCCTGACACTCATACCACTAAACAGCTGTTTGATATGCTAAGGACTTTAGGCTATCAAGGAGAAATCATAACCATTGGAAAACTGGCCAGGATTAAACTGAAAAGTGAGTGGAACTTTTTCTTTGACTGCATCAGTAGGTGTTTCTTGAATAAGACAACAAACTTTGATGCTCTTCCATCCACTTCTCTGAGAATTGGGTACTCTTTTCTTTACTCTGGTAATTTTGATTATGGTAATACTATATTACAGTTCATAATTGCTAGGAGAACAGATGCTTCAGGAGTAATAGGCTATACTAGATTTTTACAACTGATTTTCAATTTTCTATACCCTAATGCTATTTTTGATGATAATGAATTATTCCCTGTTTTTCAAATTTCTGAAAAAGCAATCACTGATCACATTAAAAGGGATGAAAAGAATAAATTTTCAGGACCACCCTTTCTTCCTAGAGAGGTCAGGAAATTTATGTTAAGAAATAGACCTACTCATACACAAGTGCCTGCAAATCCTGATGCTGGCACCTCTATCACAGTTCCTGATGCTGAGATTCAAGAAACCACCTATCTTGTTTCTAACCAAGCATTTCTTCTTCCAAACAGCAAACACATCAAGCTCATAAATTAGCCTCCTCTGTTGTCTCTCAAAAGACATCAGTTGTAACACAAAAAAGGTTGTTTAAGAAATCTGTCACTTCTGGACATAAAGCTAAACAAGCCCCACTAAGTGAGAGTGAGAAGAAAGAAGACTGCTTTCCAATCAGAAAACGAAGACTGATCATACAAAATGATTCTGACTCAGATGATCAGATGTCAATAGGGTCCTTATCAAAACTCAGGAAGTCCATTGCTCAACATCCTGATGACTCTATTCTCACCACTGGAACTAATGAGCCAACTACTGATGCTAGTGCTCTGCTTGACAAGCTTCCAATAAATGAAGCAAATGCTGAACACAAGAAAACTTCAAAGAGCCAGTTGAAAAGAAAAAGACTCAGCCTCTTGCCAAGGATGTCAGTACACAAGAACCTAAGTCTCAAAGGGATTTAGCAACTGCAACACATCCAGTCACACAAGAACCATCTTCTCAAAGGGAAGATGTAGATAATGAGGCTGCACAGATTATTGTTAATATTGCTCAGAGTGATCTTCTTACTGACTCTGTTCAACTACTACAGGAAAAGTAAACTCATCAGGAGATACTATCAAAGGTGGATGCAATCATAAACGATCCTATTTTCGAGAAGAGCACACAAGAACCTTCACCAAGTATTGCTGAAGCAGCTCACATGTCTCAGACCCCACAAGAACCATCAGTTCACAGTACTGATGCTGGTCTTTCACCTTCTCCTGATAGAACAAATCCTGATGTTACAACAGCTCCTACTAAGAATCATCCGTCAACTGTACTAGCTACTATTGACGATCCATTACTGGTTGCTAGTTTAAAAAAGCATCCTGATGTGCTGTTTGTTCCTCCACATTCATCACTTCCACTTGAGGACTCACCTTCAGGTATTGCTAACTTCTCATATATTCTCATGTTTGTATGATTATAAATAGTCTTTTTTTGAGGTTACCTCTATCTATATGACAAGCATACAACTCTTCTCAGCCATCTCTTATTTCTTTGCTAAATGTGTGATTGAGCCTTTCTGTGAGACTGTGTGAAAATATCAGTTTAATTTTTTTTTTTGAGTGGTAGTCTCCTGTACTGGAAAAAGGAGAGGTAGCTTTGAGACAAGAATCTTATAAGTTTTTTCTTTACTTATAAAGTTTCTTCAAGTGAGAATAATATTACTCTTAAAAGTAATACATTATGTGAGAAGTGATGAGATCACTTGAAAAGAATAGAGAGATTTAGGTGTTACCATGTTTCTATTTCAGGATCTCATCAGCCACAAGCATCTCTTGCAAAGAATCTGGATAAAGGCAAGGTAATTCTGCCCGATTATGCACATTCTTCTGATGGCTTGTCTGATTCAGATAATGATAGTGATGAGGATGGTTCTGACTCAGCTCAGTTTAAGTCTGCAATTGATGCATCTAAGAATTTTAATGTTGATTCTTCTTTGCACTTCAATGAGAATCCCTCTTATTACAATCCTGATGCTGAGTATTTTAGACAGACATAATGGGATTATACATGGAGACTTGCAAATTCTTCTATATCATCTGCTGGTGGCCTGCAACATATTCATCTTGCCTATGACGAAATTCATACTCCTGATCTAAAGCTGCATCTTAAGGCCTCCACTATTTCTGTTAAAGGGATTCACTCTGATCTTGATAAAATGAAGAAGTCTCATGTTGGTGTCAAGGAGAAAATTGATGGATTTTTACTTCAAACACCTACTTCAGCTGAATTCAAAAGTGTGAAAGATACTATCATAGATGTTGTTGAATCTCAACACAGCATGGCTTCTAGAATTTCCTCCTTATAAGAAAAGGTCTCTTCTATAGGTGACAAACTGGATGCTCTATTTTCTCTTCTTCCAAATACTGATGCCAAAAAAGGGGAGAAGATAGTGGCTACAAAATGTACACCAGATTCTATTCAGACAAAGGATAAAGATATTGATGATGATGGTGATAAAAATGATAATAATCCAGTTACAGATGTTCAAATTGCTTCTACTGCTCAACATTCCAAGAAGAATGATCCTTCAGGACAAAGGAAGTCAACTGGTGCTTATAAAGCCAAGCACAAGACTACTGTTGGTGCTCCTGAGGATGATGATATTAAAATCTCTAATTTAGCAGATGCTAAAGGGTTGTTCTTTCCTTATAGGCATAAGGAAATAGGTGAAGAGATTGTCTTGTATTACAAAGACAAGAAGTTTAGGCAAAAGAATTCTAGAAGTGCTCTTGGGTATCTAACTGAAGAATTTCCTGATCTAACACCTGAAGAAGCAGTTATGCAACAAAAGGAGTTAATGGCTCAAATTGAAGCTAAGCTAACACTTCTAAAGGAAGAGGAAAAAGAGGTGGGAGATCTACAAGAGCTAGAGGAAGAGGAAGAGGAGGAAGGACTTCTAAATTAAGTCAAGTGACTGTATTTAACTCTACTTTTCTGAACTTTCTATCCAGAGAAGGGTATGTTCCTGTACAAGGACATAAAGGACATGAAAAAGATGAAGAAGTTCAGAAGCCAGAAGAGTCGATTATAATAAGGAAGAAAATATCAGCCACTGACATTGATCAAGCTGATACAACAAATCAGAATGTAACTCCTAATGTAGACATAAATCCTGAGGTAAAAGCAGATCCTGATGCTATAAACCTGATAACTGATTTTGACTCTGATGAAAAGGTGATCGAAGCATTAAATGATTCAGCCCTTACTCAAGTAGTCACTCCTCATACTTTAGAGGTTGATGAAAAAGAAAAGGTTGATAGGAGGAAAGCTGATCAAGCATGCAAAGAATATTTGCAGAGAGTTTTAAAATCAAAGAGAGAGCTATGGTATAAAATAAAAGGGAAGATTAGGGATCTATCTACAAGTTATGCTCCTCTTGGCAAGAAGGATAGAAGATGGAAAGATATTCATACATTTGATTATCCTAAAGCGATCAAGCATGTTGAATTTATGTCAGCTGGGTTTAGAGATTCTATTTCAGAACAGGAAGATGTTGATAAGCCCATCAAGAAACTTTCTTGGGTAGAATACAATGAGAAACTGAAACTTATCAAATCTCGAACCAGAGGAGGCATTGGTCATTCTAATATGGAGATTTTAAGATCTGATCTGCTGGATACAAATACTTTGACAGAGAATCTTGGTGGAAGAATTTCTCCTTCACATCTTGAGAAACTTGAAGCTGTGAAGATTGTTCATAGGAAGATAAATGATAATGATGTCAGAGAAGATATTCTTTACTTTTTCAGGGATGGTAAAGTAAAGAGCTTTACATTTCAGCAACTCTTAATGAAGAATGTGACAAAATTGAAATATATTCACTATCTTCTTAGAGTTGAGAACAGTGTCACCAGAAATTGGTCTTATATGATACTTGAAGTCATCAGAAGAAGAGTCATGACAAAAGATGATAAATACAATGGTGATTATGTTCCTGAGTACAGAACTTATACTGGTCAAGAAATGAAGATGAAAAAGGGAGCTGCAGTTCTACAAGTTTTTCTCAACAGTCCTCAGTTATCCTTCAGTCCTGATCATGAAGATGTCGGTCTGAGCTTCATGTTGATTGGTGATCTTGAGATAAATAAAAGCTCAATTTCTAAGTTGAGATCATCCATCTATCATCTTGGGAAGACACTGAAGAAAAAAGAGAGTTGAAAAAAAAACTTTTAAATTCTTGCGAGATAAGGAGGAAGAATGATTGAAAAACTTTCTGGAAACAACAGTCAGTTATCTGAAGATACAGAAGTAAGCTTTACTCCTTGTACAATTTGTAGATTGGTTTTGGCATCATTGAGAATGGAATTTATGCTTCATTACATTAAGCATAAATTGGGGGAGATTGTTATATATTGAATTCTCAATGATCAGAAGAAGCTCAGGATCTGGCTGTTCGGGTGGCATCAGTATCTGATGTATCGTCAGGATTTGATACATTATCAGCATTTGGATGTCATCAGTATTTGAAGCCAGTCTGCTTAAAGGATTTTTTATGTTCCTTGTAATGTGGAGCATATATCTTTTACGTATGAGTTATAGGACTTTATCTATTCAGTTGAAGATATGTATCAGTTTCAGTTAGCTTTTGA
This sequence comes from Apium graveolens, assembly GCF_009905375.1. Taxonomy (NCBI): domain Eukaryota; kingdom Viridiplantae; phylum Streptophyta; class Magnoliopsida; order Apiales; family Apiaceae; genus Apium; species Apium graveolens. The sequence goes on from NC_133651.1 coordinate 188,902,331, forward strand.
TAATGCATATCTTAGATTGATTTGTTGTAGCTGTGTAGTATATAAACACAGTTTATGTCATCACTTAGAAAATGAATCTCGAGTATCATTCGACCCAGAAGCTCTCAAGAACATCAGTATTTCTTGAGAGGATTTTGTAACAGTTTTTATCAGAAATATAAAAAGCTGTTATATTTTATTACTTGTTCGAAACATTTATACAATTGTATCCACCCCCCCTAAATAATTATATCTTCACTGGGCAACAAGATAAAAGAAGTGCAAGTAATTGGCTTTGGATTTGTGCTTTTGAAGTTTAGGTGGATGAATACGAATTTTACTATTTATGGATTTATAATCCCACAGAACACTAAAGATGTTAATGGGGATTATACGATACTTTTCGTAATGATACTATATACACGAACTATGCATTGGCCAAGATCCAAATAAATGAAGTGCAAGTAATTGGCCAACTCGTGTGATTAAACCCACCTTTGAAGCTTAGACGGATGATTACGAAGTTTACTATTTATCGATTTATAATCCCACGGAAAACTAAAGATGTTAGTGGGGATTATACGATACTTTTCTTAATGATACTATATACACGAACTATACGTTGGCCAAGATCCAAATAAATGAAGTGCAAGTAATTGGCCAACTCATGTAATTTAAATCCATCTTTGATATTTGACAAAATTACGAAGCTTACTATTGATCAAATTATAATTCCAAGAAACACTAAAGATGTTAGTGGGGATTATACGATACCTTTCGTAATTATTTCTATATTCACAAAATATGTTGGCCAGGATCGAGATAAATAAAGTGCAAGTAATTGGCCAACTCGCGAGGTTTGTCAAATATGAAATCTCACTCGTGGGGAGTTATAGATGAAAGGCATATGTCATAGCCTATTTGTTTTTCGAGGATTTAACTCAACTCAAATAAAGATGTAACAAGTAAATAGTGGTTCTATCGTCAGAGAGATCTCTCAAAGTAACATATGTCAAAAGATTAAGTAACATTGTTCGTCTACAGACTTGAGGACTTAATTCACTGGAAGAAGCTCAAGAAATTGATCAAGCCTCAGTGATATAAATCAAGATTGTGGATTTAATCAAGTGACAGAGATCTCGTCAGGGTATCAATTAATTACAAGGATTTAGTCAAGTTTGGCACTATGGTCAAACTTGGGCAGCCCTTCGGGAGGTCGGAGAGTGGTAGTGGATGAGCTCACTTGGTGGGATAAAGCTTAGTTGGGTGAAACTAAGCTTGTATATCAAAAACCTTGTATATATGTATATATATTTAAGAGAGAAAACGTTTTAGAGAAGAAGTTTGTGTATAGAATTTGAAAGAGATGAAGAGAGGCACTTCTTGAAAAAATCCCAGAAACTTTTTGGCTCTTTAGCTTAAAGAAAATTGGGTTGGGGTGGGGGTTTATTTATAGGAAAAGTTAGGTGGATTGAATTGTGCAGATTTGAGGAAAATGGATGGTGGATGTTGTATGTCACATGGATTGATGACTTGGAAAGTAGGTTGTGTTTCTTTGACATAGCCATATAAGACAAACAACTTTATGGGTTCAAAAACTCAGCTGATATATTTGAATACAAATATATTTTCCTTTTCTTTTAATCATTTTAATTAAGCATTAAGCACCATTAAATATGACCACCTTAAAAACTATTAAATAAATATCATAAAAAATATGACAATTACTTAAATATTATAAAATGATGTCCTGAAAGTTTTAGTCAACTTTGGTCAATGGTAACTAGGTCAAACGTGGTCAACTGTGTGACCAACTACCTCGAAATTTGTGCCCGGACAAAAATTATCGAAATATTACGAAATTTTTACCATGCATAGAAAATAACATTTAAATGATCCATACCAAATTTCAAGTCATTATAATGAGTGGAAGTATTTTATTTAAAATATACTGTTCTGTCAGCCTTTTCTTCCGAGTAAAAATACCATTGGTCTTGAAATTAAATATATGGATCTTTTGACCGAAGTTTTGACTTGAATAAATACTTAAAATATATTTCCTAATATATAAAATATATTTGGATGGTAGGAAATATTTTTGAGTAGTTTTGAATAATTTTCTCCGAGAAATGCTTATTTTACGAAATGAGAGAAATGCTGATTTGGATGACAGATATGTGCGACTTGTGAGAGTTGTGATGAATCACTTTGATGAATGTCATGTTGAGTGCATCCTAAAGGAGGAAAACTCTAAGACAGATGCATTGTCCAAGTTTGCCTCCTTAGAAGTTGAGAATAGTTTGGGAAGTGTATATTTCCGTGTTTTAAAAACGTGAAACATTGATGTTGTGTAAGACATGCATGTACATTAACAAGACTAAGTCAAATTGACAACTCTAAGTAAATTGCATTGTAATCTTAATTTATATTTTGTACTTTTAACATTTAAAGTCTATAAAAATGTCAAAGAGCAGAATTGAGTCTTTTTCTTTCAAACAGTATCAAGCCTAGGAATTCTATTTGGAAGAAGATCAAGAGGATCATGCCTCAGAAGAATTATGAAAAAGCTTGGAGTTGAATAAATCTGTTCTGGGAAAAATGTTCTAAGTCAAGATCTCTACAAGTCACAGATTTAATGTTATAAAGAAGTCATTCGAGAACTCCAGAATGACTTATAGAGGACTCAGAGATACACTAGAGAACTCAGAGATATCGATAAGCCAAAATTCACTAGAGAACTCTGAGTTATCGACAAGTCAAATTTGACTAGAGAACTCTGAGTTATCGATAAGTCAATAAGCCACTAGAGAACTCAGAGATATCGATAAATCAAAGTGAAGAGATGAAGACTAGAGTTCTCGATAAGCCAAATTTTCTTATAGAAAACTCAGAGACCTCTACAAGTCAAATTTACAATGGAGTATTAGAGATCTCAATAAGCCAATATATTTATCGAGATGTCAAGTTCGCTATAGACCAAACTGGAAATCTCGAGGTAAAATCTCGAAGTACAAAATTGCAGGCCAGTTCAATATCCAAGATTTACAATCAACAAACAATCAAACCAGCTGGATTGATATGTCTACAAAAAGCAGCTTGAAGAGTATGCAAAATCAAGGGTGAAGATTAACTGACAAATGAAGATCAAAGTTAACACAATATGCAAAGATATGCTAAGTCAGAAATGGAAGATATACTTTTTCTAAAATGGAAATGACAAGTGACAATTTACTGAAGTTAATAGTTTGTCTTAATATACACTGTATAAACCAACAGTTAACTAAATTATAAAGTTAACAATGGTCCTTTGTTAGATGTAACAATTTAGATCAAGAACTCTTATATACTCTCAAGAAACAAGCTAAGCTCTTTATCAACAAAGAGCCTATAAATTTTGTAGCAAAACATTCTAAATTTTAATATAAAATTAATTGAGTTTTGAAAGATCTGTGTTCCTTATTGTTGCATGTTTAATTTCTGCATTAACACATTTCATTATAAGATTTGATTTACTTTGTTCACAACCATAAATAGTTCAAGAAAAGCATAAAAACACTAAAACACATTCACCCCCCTCTGTGTAATTCATTACCTAACAAGTGGTATCAGAGCAAAATCTAAAAGTTAACAGATTCAAGATCTTGGAAGAATAAATACACAGAAAATTAGTAGCATCAAAATCCTACATTTGACAAATCTAACTACACTCTTTGGAAAAAGAAAATGTTGTTATTTATCAGGATGGCCAATCCGCTCTATATTGAGATTCTAAAAAATGGGCCCTTCACTCCTACGGTTAGAGTTGAAGAATTAACAGATGGTGATATGGTCATTCTAGCTCATTATGCTCTAAAAGACCCTTCTGAGTACACTGAGCCTGAAAAAGAGAAAGTTTCCCTGGATAGTGGCTTGTAACTGATATTGATTGAGTCACTTGACAATGTAATGTACAACAACATTGTCAACTGTGACACTACCAAGCAAATCTGGGAAAAGATTGAAATACTCTGTGAGGGAACTGAGGAAGTTAGATCTAATCAAAGAAGGATACTGATTTCATACATGAGGGTTTCATGGCCAAGCCAAAAGAAAGTATCACTGATGTGTTTGAAAGGTTCAATAAGCTGATAAATGACTTGCAGCTCCATGACAAATACTATGAAGCTGAAGAGGTGAACTTTAAGTTCTTGCTTACTCTCCCTGATCATTTGGAACAGAAAATCTCAGCAATCAGGGAAAGGAGAGACTTAAGTAGAATAACTCTGGAAGTCCTGTATGGAATCTTGAAAACTTATGAAATAGAAATGATATAAAGGAAATCATTAAGGTCTGGTCAAGGGCATGTTGTAGATGGTTCAAGTACCCTAATTGTCAATGAAAGCCAGACCTCTAATGATGAGCCAAGAACCCAGACTCCAGCTGCCCCAACAAGTGAGCAAATGATAAATGATTCACAAGAACAAGTTATACAGGAACTGGAAGAAGATGAGTTCTACACCTTGGATGAACTTGATGAGCTTGATCAGTCAATGGCTTATCTGGAAAGAAAGTTCTCTAACATTAGAGTAAAGAAGCCAAGATTCTTTTAGGGTAAAGGACAGTCTTTCAACATGGACAACAGCTGGAAAGGAAAAGGGAAGTATACATCTGATAGAAAATATGGTTACAAAACTGGATCTATTGACAGATCAAAGATAAGGTGCTTCAACTGTGATGAACTAGGCCATTTTGCTACAAAATGCAGGAAACCCAAGAAAGCAAAGAAAGACAAAGCTTACCTTGAACTGGAAGCAAAATATGAAGCTCTTCTGAAGAAACAGCAAAGCAAATCTTATATTGCAGAGGGAAAAAGTTGGGATGATTCTAATAATGATGAAGATGAGGAAGTAGGAAATTATGCATTAATGGCCTTGGAGAAATGAGAGTCATCCTCATTAAAATCACAGGTACCAACTCTAATTGTAACAACCCAAATCTGGGGTCAAGATTTGGTGTCACTAAACAATCTTTACATAAAATAAAATAATATGTAGATAACCCCTTGAATTCGGATTGTTTACAGGTTATGGTATGAAACAAGAATCTACCTTCTACAATTCGCAACAACTACAATACAAGTTTAAATACCTTTATGCTAATGTCCTTGTCTTATTTTTCTAACATCTTCGTCCTCTCACAACGGAGATCTCTCTAACTTCTGCTGTCTAGCGAAAGCTATTCACTGTTATCCTTATCTGCTTCTGAAAGAAATAAGAATTTACAAAGCAAGAGTGAGCCAAAAATGCCCAACAAGTATATAAATGGTTTCTAAGTATCAATATCGAAAGAACTTTTCCGGACAAAATCTTTAAACCATTTTAAACAATTCTATTTATTTGAGGGAGTTGAGCGAATAAACATTGGTTGTTACCAGCCTTTAATTATAAATTTAAAAGTCACAAGCGATTCCCAGATTCTTCTCCAGAATCAGGGCTTTGTCCGGTTTTGGAAACATAAAACTTTTCGAGAGAGAATGCCGTTAATGACGATCAACAATAAATTAGACTGGACACTAGAACCAACATATGCACTATACCCTGCTAATCAGTCAGGATACAGTGCGGATCTATACCCAACTGCATAGACCCACCAACATATAGGGTACCCAGGCACTATGGCCCAGGGGTCCGGTCAATGCCCGGCCCATAGGATCCAGCTCATCACTGGTCCTCATAATAACCTTCCATCCCGTAGAGTATTTTGATGTCAAATTATTTTGATTTCAAAACATCCCAAATCAGGGTTCGCAAATAACCCGAAAGAATGGGTATTTGCTCAAAAGAGCAATCGATAACATAGGAATAATAATGAAAGAAACTTGCATAATTAAGAGTAAATTGCAGTGAAATGTAAATCAGTAAACTATTCTGAACTTAGAATAAGAATGAAGTATTTGTAGTATTTTACGAGAAAAGTAAGGAATACTTGCCTCGATAAGCTTTAACCACTATTATCGATTGACTTTTGGATTGCCTTGAACGTTTGTCTTTATCGTCAGACCACTATCCTATTATGGCTACGATCTCAACGCTCAGGTCCTTCGATTGGAACTTCGCTGAGTTAGACGACTAACCACTAGATCATTCTTAGTCCGATGTCAATCCTCGGGTCTTCCGACTAGGACCTACAGGGTTGAAATACCCTAATTCAGATAATCGTCTCGCTTACATAATACCACTATCACTTCTACCCATATGATTTCATAACCCAACTCATATTTATATGTATTATTGAAATACACATAAAAATTATGGTTCACATCTTCAAAACTCTGTTCGGTATTTATTTTCGAAAAGTACATATAATCGTTGTTTTGAAAAATAGGGTAATCGATTATTTATAAAATATCTTATCCCAACACGTAATTAGGTTTCGAAAAATTTAATTACATATCCTTGTTCGACGTCTCCGATAATTATAGGTTACGTTCCCGTATTTTCGGAATTAATTTCCTGAAAATCGGGCAGCGTCTCCTCTGTTTATCGGCCTACCCGTCGAACAGTTCGACGTCAGTCACAATCTACAATCATAACACAAGAACCGCAATCATCCACAATTCACCAATCTCAATTACTAATACAATTCAGTTATTTATTATTATTATCTGTAATTCTATGTTTGTATTCATATTTTTCGTTTTGAAATTAATTCCACGAACTAATTTTATTTATTTATAATTATAGGACTCAGATAAAAATCATCACCGTCCATCGTCGGCGAGTCGTCGGCTCGCCGAGGCTCATCGCCGACGGCAGTAAAATTCGCGGGTGTCCGATTAATTCGGGTTTCCAACACGAATTCCACCGATTAAATAATTCGGAATAATCAGCAATTTAATTTCAAAAATCAAGAATATTTCATTCGAAATTTTCCACAATGTTACACAATAATTCGAACATTCAAAGAAAAAGGGTCGAATTAATCATAATAACATAATAATAATTCAACCCAACAACAAACAGAGAACAAGCCGGAAAACTGAGCACACAAGCCGGATACCGAACACACACACAAACTGAAAGTTGAAGCAACAAGAATCATCAATACACATATATATACGCATATACATATATGTGTGTGTGTATATACACATACATCACCAACATCAACTACAAGAATAACCAGTACAGGGGTGAGTTCGCGGAAAGCGGCGGCTTACCAGAAAATATCATGCGGCCGGAACCATACTGGAAAAAGAAGCACAGCCAAACAGAAAAAAGAAACGAACGTGATTAGGGGAAGAGGAAAGGGGAGAAAACAAGAGAGAAAGTCACGTGAGGGAGAGAGACACGCGCCAGAAGAAGGAGGGGTACAGGAGAGAAAAACAAGATTAATGAGATAAAAAGGATAAAGATGGGGTTAATAATTTGATTAATTATCCTAAGAACATGAATTTTGTATCAAAATTTATCAGTTCAAAGAGCAATTAGCGGGTAAAATAACCCTAAAATTTACGAAAACAATTTTAAGATTTTTAGAATATTCAAAAGTTAATAATATAGAATTTTCGTGATTTAATACTTATTTTTAAACGCGCCATATACCCGTATTAAACGAGTTAACGAATAAAGATGCGGTTGAATAAAAGCCAGAAAATTTCCGAAATAATTTTAAAATTCTTGAAATATTCCAAACTTAATAAAATATGGATTTCATAATTTTTGAAGAATTTTGGAATGAAATAATGATTTTATAATTAAATGAAATCTGAAAATCATTTAAAGATAAATAATCAATAAAATATTGATTTCTAAATTTTATAAACTCCTAAAAATAATAAATAAAATTATAAAGTAACAAAAATAATTTTAGAGATAATTTTAGCATTTATAAGAATAAATATTCAATAAAATCATTTTAAAAATAAAATAATGCCATACAGTCCAATACTTAATTATACAAATAAGGTTCGTATCTCGGATACTTAATTATACAAATAATGCCGGAACTCGTACGGGTCAAACCGTATCCCGGATCGAGAAAGTCAAAACATGAAAAGTGTTCAGAATTATCAGATTAGGTTAGAAAAGAGCTTTCGAAAGAGTTTCTGGCTATAAGAACACAAAAACGGTTGAAGTGGGAAGATTTCTGATTCTAAAAAATAATTTTATAATTACGTAAAAATAATCATTATTAATTCTATAAATCCTTATAAAATCACATAATAATCTAAAAATTACCAGAAAAATACCAAAACTATCTATATATAATTCTGGATAATTAGAAATTAAAATATCTTAATTTTATCATATATCAACACCCAAATATTAATATCAATCATCAAATTATTCATAAAAAATTCACATAATAATCACATAATAATTATTTATTGATAAAAATAATTACACAATATTTCCCGGACGCTACACTAACTACCATTGATTTAAATGTGAGTCAATAAACTATACTAAGATCCTTTAGGGGTATAATAAAACTTAAGTAAAACTTTCTCTCTCTCATCCTATTGATGAGTTTCTCTCTCTCATCCTATTGATGAGTTTTATTTTCATATAGTAAGAATTATCGACATTGTAATCATGGCTGGGACATCTCGAGATAAAAGCATTTTGGAGGACTATGCGAACTTATCTATCAATGATGAGGAAGACGACGAGGGGTTGATCTTAGAGGAACCTTCTGGCGAACAGGAAGGTTTGGATTATACACATTGTTTGGTGGGACGATTGCTTACAAACAGGAAGGTTAATTTTATGGCGATGCAAGACACTTTGTCAAACGTATGGAGGCCGGTTAAAGGTGTATTCATGGAAGCCACATCTTACCCAAATATATTTCTGTTTAAATTCTTCCATGAGTTAGATGTGCGAAGAGTTTTAGAGGATGGCCCGTGGACATTCAACCAGCAAACCCTTGTGATTAAACGACTTGAGGCGGATGAACAACTGGCTAGTGTAAAGTTGTTTGAGATCTCCATGTGGATGCAAGTGTATGATTTACCCATAGGATTCAATTCAGAGTTCATTCAAAAATCGATAGGGAACTATGTTGGCACATTTGTGAAGTCTGATCCAAAGAACTTTCGGGGAATGTGGAGGACTTTTCAAAGAATCCTAGTGACTATAGATATCTGTCGTCCATTAAAGAGTAAGATGCGAATAAAGAAGACCGGAGGAGACTGGATATGGGTAAAATTTAAGTATGAAAAATTACCACCATTCTGTTTTTATTGTGGTAGAATAGGACATTCGGAGAAATTCTGTGAAGACTTGTTTGATAATCCACAGGATAAAGATGTACGTAAGTATGATAGTTCACTTAGAGCGCAAGTGCAAAGACAAGTTGGTAACAATAATAATCAATGGCTTCGGGGGCCAGATGGTAAGCTGTTAACTCCGATGGAAGAAGGAGGGATTCCGGTGGAGTCTCAGAAAGATAGGAAGTGGAGGGATGACAGTAGGGTGGTTACCGTAGATGGCGCTGGGAGTGATTACGCTCCTACAAATCCAGGGATGCAGGTTGTTACGGGTCCTCAAAATTCGGTAAGAAGAAGCGATAATTATGGGATGGGGATAACTGAAGGAGAGATTTTTGCTAATAACACAGCTGGGAATAATTTGAAAATTATTCCAGCGAGGGAAATATATAATGATAATGAATCAAATGGGCTGGAAATAGTAGATCAAAAAAGACGTCGAGTGGACAGGCCCAATTTGAATGGGCTAACTGAAGAGCACAGTAAGAGTATTGAAGATACAGACATGTTAGTTACACAGAGTAATGATAATACACAGCCAAAAAACTTGCTACTGGCGGGTTCTGTATTGCAGACCCGCCTATCATCATGAGTATTCTAAGTTGGAACTGCCAAGGGATGGGGCCACCTTGGAAGATTCAGTTCCTTAAAGACGTGATTCGTCAACATCGGCCATCTTTTGTCTTTCTGTGTGAGACGTTAAGCAAAAAAGAGAAAATGGAATGGGTCTGCTCTCAGATAGGGTTTCAAGGAGTGTTGGTAGTGGAAGCTCAAGGACGTAGTGGAGGTCTGTCTTTGTTTTGGAATGATCAAAACCAAGTGCAATTACGTAGCTGGTCAGGTAATCACATTGATGTGGAAATCTCAGTTAGTGGAATGTATTCTTGGCGCTTAACGGGGTTCTATGGAGAACCTAACAGAAGTCAACGGAGCAGAACATGGGATCTTTTGCGTAATCTATCCAGGGATGCTAATTTGCCTTGGTGCACCATTGGAGATATGAATAACATCACCTCGCAGGGAGATAAAAAAGGAGGAGCTCCTTATCCTCAATGGTTATTGGATGGCTTTAATGATGCGTTGGAGGACGCTGGTTTGAAAGACATTGAGCTGATTGGATATCCTTTCACCTGGGAAAGAGTGAGGGATACAGAATCTTGGCTGGAAATCAGGTTGGATAGAGCCATGGCAACGAGAAGCTGGGTTGAGTTATTTCCGTATTCAAAGCTGTATAACCTGGAAGGATCGCCCTCAGACCATACTGCGATTTTACTGGAGCCAATTTGTAGGAACACTGGTTCGAGAAAGAAGCGATTTCGTTTTGAAAATGCGTGGTTGACGGAGCCATTGTGTAGTGTTATTGTTCGAGAAAACTGGGAATCTAGTGAAGTGTCAACTGTTCAACAGAAAATACAACTTTGTGCAGATAATTTAAGTATTTGGGGAAAAGAAGTTACAGGGTGTTTCAACAAACGTATTAACGATTGCCATCAGAAAATGAAACTTCTTCGTCGGAAACGAGATGATCAGTCTATAAGGGAATACAAGGATACTAAGCACCAACTTTTTTTGATTCTCGATCAGAAGGAAATTTTTTGGCGACAACGATCTAAACAACTTTGGCTTAGTGCTGGAGACAAGAACACGAAGTATTTTCATGCAGCGTGTAATAAGAGGCAAAGAATGAATCGCATTGTCAAGCTAAAAAACGATTCAGGTGAGTGGTTAGATTGGGAGAATGGGTTGCAGCATCTTATTCAATCTTTTTATTCGGATCTGTTTACAGCTGGTCGTGTGGAATATGAAGATGTAGTAGACTGTGTTTCTCAGACCATAACTTCAGAGCAAAATGGGGACTTGAGTAAGGAAGTTACAAGAGAGGAAGTTAAGCTAGCTTTATTTCAAATGAATCCCGATAAAGCTCCGGGTCCAGATGGAATGACACCGGCGTTTTTTCAGAAACATTGGCAAGTTGTTGGTGAGGATGTATACAATTTAACGAAACATTTTTTTGCCACAGGTGAGTTGCTGCAGGGGCTCAATGACACTAACATTGTCTTAATCCCGAAAAAGAAGAACGCAATGGTGGTGGGGGACCTGCGACCGATAGCTCTTTGCAATGTCATTATGAAAATCATAACCAAGGTCATGGCCAACAGGATGAAAAGCTTGTTAAACGATGTAGTGTCTGATAATCAAAGTGCTTTTATCCCTAATCGATTGATCTCTGATAATATTATGATTTCGTATGAAATCATGCATTACTTGAAAGGGAGAAAGACAGGTAAGGATGGGTATATGGCATTGAAGCTTGACATGAGCAAAGCATATGATCGCATAGAATGGGATTTTTTGAGAGAAATTCTGCTGAAAATGGGCTTTTCTCAATGGTGGGTGTCTCTGGTGCTTAAATGTGTTACTTCTGTTAAGTATACAATCACTCATGGAGAGCATGAAATGGGCCCAATTGTCCCTTCTCGTGGGATACGGCAGGGAGACCCCCTGTCTCCCTATTTATTTATCATTTGTGCTGAAGGCTTCTCTGCTTTGTTAAGGAAATACGAGCTAAAGCAATTGATACATGGTGTCAAAATCAGCAGAAAAGCGCCTATGGTTTCTCATATGCTCTTCGCTGACGACTCATACTTGTTCTGTAAAGCTGATCCAGTGGAGGCTAAAAGGATTCTTCAGATTTTGGAAATGTACGAAAAAGCTTCAGGGCAAAAAGTGAACAGAACAAAATCGTCAATCTTCTATAGTTCAAATGTTCTGCAATACAACAAAGATTCAGTAGGTCAGTGCCTGCAAATGGTGGAAGCGGATGAACACTCGACATATCTGGGTCTTCCAAACTTAATTGGCAGAAACAAATCAGCTCTGCTTGGGTTTTTGAAAGATAAAGTTTACACGAAAATTCGAAGCTGGGAAGGGAATTATATCTCGAGGTCTGGAAAGGAAATATTGGTGAAGCAGGTAGCACAGACATTGCCATCTTATGCAATGAACGTATTTCTACTTCCTTTAGAAATCACAAGGCACATTGAGAAAAGTTTAACAAAATTCTGGTGGAACTCTTCTCAAACTAATGAATCGAGACTTAATTGGATGTCATGGGAGAGAATGGCTAAGCATAAAAACGCTGGTGGCATGGGGTTTAGGCATTTCCGAGATTTTAACATTGCAATGCTAGGCAAGCAGTTGTGGAGGTTAGCCAGCAATCCGAACAGTCTGGTGTCGAGGATGTATAAAGCTAAATATTATGTTTCATCGGATATCTTCCACGCTGAATTAGGCCATAACCCAAGTTTTATCTGGCGTAGTCTTCTCGAGGCTAAAAGTTTATTCACTGATGGTGCACGATGGAGAGTTGGGGATGGGTCAAGAATCCAAATTCTTGAGCAGCCGTGGCTTTTGTCAAAAGAGAACCCCTACATCACGTCATCGCCAGATCCTTTGCAAGGAAATGTGGTTGCTTCACTGTTATGTGTAGACAGAAAGGAGTGGGATTTAGATGTAGTAAAGGATGTGCTGAATGGGAGGGATCAAGCAAGTGTTTTAGCTATCCCGTTGTCTGAGGCTAATAATGAAGATCAATTGTACTGGTGCTTGGAAGAAATAGGTAACTATTCGGTCAAATCAGCATATAGACTTTTGCAGACTCAGAGGGGTGATTGGAACCAGGAAGAGAATGACAAGCTCTGGCAAGTTCTATAGAGCACAAAAGCACCCCCGAAGGCTCTTAATACGGTCTGGAGAGCTTTATCTCAGTGTCTTCCAACTTTAACCCAACTTCAACAGAAATGTGTCAATGTCCAAAACATCTGCCCAGTTTGTCAAGAGGAGGTCGAAACGATTGAGCATACTTTAGTGAATTGCAGAAATGCTAGACAGTGCTGGATAATTATGTTTCCTGGGATCCAGCTTCAAGTCGTCACTTGCTTCAAATCATGGCTGAAGTTGATGTTCGACAATATCAGTAGTAGCAAACATGCGGATGTCGTAACTTTGTGTTGGTCAATTTGGAGATCACGGAATGATGTTGTCTGGAATCAAAGACACACTAAAGTCACTAAAACAGTTGCGGATGCAAGGCAGTACCTTATACAATGGAAAATAACCCAAACCAGATCCTATGTGACTCCTCTCCAGCCGCTAGTAGAGGGAGACGGAGCTTTAGTATGGGTTAAGCCCCAGCCAAATAAAATTAAGGTATCAGTGGACGCTGCTGTCTTTGACGATCGTGGTGGTGTTGGTTTCGGACTCGTGGCAAGAGACTCTGACGGCCAACTGATAGAAGCAAAGGCAATCTTTCAACCTAGTGTGGTTTCGCCTCTGTTAGCAGAAACCATGGCCTTCAAGGAAGCCTTAAGCTGGATGGAAACTCGAGGCTGGTCGGAAGCTACAGTAGAATCTGATTGTTTGGTAATGGTGCAAGCAGTCAGAAGTACTACCAGTTTTAGATCTTATTTTGGTCTGCTTATTGAGGATTGTCGTAATTCTCTTTTAAGTCTAAACAATGTGAAATTGTTTTATGTCAAACGGTCTGCTAATATGGTGGCCCATCAAGTTGCTAGGGAATCATATTATTTGTCAGATCGTATTATCGACAGGAGTTCTGTTCCTAAGTCGATTCAAGACTGTATTATGTTGGATTTGAATGCTTAATACAACCCAGCTTTTCGTCAAAAAAAATGTGAGTCAATATAAGGAAACTGTAGAGAAGCTGAGCACATAAATGTTTCAGATTCATACAAGTATGTTTGCTGCTAATTAAGAAGTTAGCAGATTAACAAATATAAATGAGAAGCTTGAAAGTGAGAAACAAGATGCTGAAATGTTGTTGGTAGAGCTTGAAACAGTAAGACAAGAAAATGCATATTTGAAGAACAAGCTCAAGTGTGCAAGTGAAATTGAAGGAGTGCTAAGGGAGAAGCTGGAAAAGAATGAAGTTAAATTGAAGTCCTTCAGGAATGCATCTGAGTTAATTGGACAATACCATGAGAAAAACAAGCCATGTGCAAACATTGATATTGGTCTTAATTATGATGCCTTGAACAACAAGAAGAAAAATATAGGTGATAAAGGGAAAGTAACAGAAAATGAAAATGTTCCAACAATCCTGAAAAAGGTTGATTCACCTATGTTCAAGGCATGTGAAGTTAACTTCAGTGAAGAAGAGTTAATTATAGCGCAAGAAATTACTGATGAAGACAATGACAAGAAAGATGCAGAAGCAACTCAATCTTTCAAAACTGAAGAGAAGATCATGGATAATCAAGGTTCCAAGACACTTGTCAAGGAAACCAAAACTGAAGATGCAAGAAAGAAAAAAAAATAGAAATGGGAAAATAGGGATAAACAAAAGCAATAAGGTTCCTTATGTTGCAGATGCTCCAAGAAAGAAATGTGAAAAATGTGGCTCTGTGAATTACCTAACTCACCTTTGTAAAAAGGTTGTTATCAAGCCAGCTGAAGGAGCCTGCAAATACAATAAAGTAGATGCAAATGATCCCTACTCATTCTGTGACAAGTTTGACTGTATCCCTTGTAACTTGAAAATGATGAAGAGTTGTCATAATCTGAGAGTAGACCTTAAAGAAAAAAAAATTGGGTCTACAGTAGATAGGGAAAATGCACAACAGTCATTGAATTCTATTTTATCTGAAACAACTCATTCTACTTCTGCTAAATCAGTTAACAAGAAGAAAGTACCCAACACTGCTTGGGTTGCTAAACACACTTAAAACTCATTGTGTGCAGGGCAAAGTGAAGAAGGTCATATGGATCATTGACAGTGGGTGTTCTAGACATATGACAGGTGATAAGGCCCTGCTATCACAGTTTGAGGAGAAGGCTGGCCCTTTGGTGACCTTTGGAGACAACAACAAATGATTTACAATGGGAAATGGCAAGATTATTTCTGAAAATATTGTCATTGATGATATAGCACGGGTAGATGGTCTTGAAGTGAATTCTCTAAGTGTTAGCCAATTTACAGACAAAGGTTTTGAAGTTTTATTCAACAAAGAAGAATGCACTTTTATCAGCAAGAAAAATGGTGAAGTTGCTCTGAAAGGAGTAAGGAAAGGAAGCTTGTTTGTTGCAGACTTGGACTCAACAAATAAGGATGGAATTTGTTGCTTCTACACCAAGGCATCAGAAGAACAAAGCAAGCTATGGTATAAGAAGTTGTCTCACTTGAATTTCAAGGCAATTAACACCTTGGTCAAAAAGGAGTTAGTAAGAGACATGCCTAAACTGGAGTTTGCTCAAGTTGAAGTTTGTGAAGCTTGTTAGAAAGGAAAAATGAAAAGATCAAGGCACAAGTCAAAAACTGTGAGTTCTATAAGTGCACCATTGCAACTTATTCAAAGGACTTGTTTGGACCAGTAAATGTCTTATCTATTTCAAGAAACAAATATACACTTGTAATGGCGGATGATTTCTCAAGATACACTTGGGTAGAGTTTATGCACTCTAAAGATGAAACTCCACACATGCCAACAAGTTTCTGGGAAGAGGCTGTTAACACTGCATGCTACACTCAAAACATATATCTCATTAACAAGGCTCATGGAAAATCACCTTACTCAATCATGTCTAAAAGAAAGCCTACTGTAAAGCATCTTCATGTGCTTGGAAGCAATTGTTACATTTTGAAAGACAACTCTGAATATGTGGGAAAATTTGACTCAAAAGTTTTTGAAACAATTTTTCTGGGATATTCATTGGAGAGAACTATACCGACTCATATTTTCGTATTATTATAAGTGTAAGTATATAATTATTTAATAAATAAAATTGCGTATTGGTTCTGTCACCTGTGTGTTGTTTTATTATTATTTATGTGTGACTATTGGTGTGTGAGGGTTATTTGTGTAATTATATATTGAGCCATAGTGTTTTGTTATCACTTTTAAAAGCAGTTTTATTACAGATTTATTTTTATAAATATTGTGATTGTCTCTAAATTTTTTTTATGATTTTATAATTATAACAATTATTTTTGCAATTTTATAAAATTTAGAATTAATATTTCATCAATTATTTAGCCCTGTATGATTTTCTGATTATATTTAAGTGTAAATTTCGTATTAAATTCATAAATGTCTCAAAAATTATGAAACTCATATTTCATTAAGTTTGAATTATTTTGAGAATTTTAAAATTACTTTGAAAATTTTTGGAATTAAATTCACCCGCACGTTGGTTCGTTTAATCGTTAAATGCGGGTACGAGCTGCGTTTCAAAAATGCTTTAAAAATTATAAAAATTTTATTTTATTAGTTTTGGGATTTTTAGAAAATTTTAATAGTATTTCAACAATTTTCCAAGTTAGTTTCACTTGCAACATAGTTCGTTAAATTGCGAAACACGAATCAAAAGCTGGGCCTGCAGTCAATAATGGGATGCGTGTTTCCTTACTATTAATTAGTAAACAACATGGTAGCCTTTCCCTTTAATTGCTTGCGACGTGTTTGGCTGTTAAAAAAAATATATATGGAATCACATTTCATGAACATAACCATTTCTCCTTGTTTGATCTCTCTCTATTCCTATAATCTCCTCTTCTTTTCCTTCTTAATTCTCCCCCCATTCCCTTTTTACTCTCGTTTCTTTTCTCTTCTGGAAGCTAATCTCCGCCCGAGTTTTTCCCCTGTAATTACCCCATTCCCCTCGTTTGTTGCCTTGGTTTCTTCCCTGTGTCTGCGCGTATTGCGCGCGTTGGTGTGTGCGTTGTGTGTGTGATGTTGTCTGTGTGTATAAGTGTGTGTGTATGTGATATTATATGTGTGTGTAAGTATGTGTTGTTGTGTAGCTGTGTTGTGATTCCGGTCGTCCCTTTCCTTTTCTGGTTCTGACAGAGCATATTGCTAAAGCTGAGGAGTTGCTCACAAATGCTGATTTAAAGACACAACTAAAGATCACTACTCTATCTACCAAACATCTTCAAGGTCTACATTCTTCTACTCAAGAAAAGGTTGATACACTAATGAAAAAGCTGATAAGCTAGATCTACAGATCAAGCTTGACAAGAATAGATATATCACACCTACTCTTGAGAAAATTGAAGCCATTGAGAAGGTTCAAGAGAAGCAACATGCCCAAATTGATGAGGTCCTGGCTAACCAAGCTTCTCAGAAAGCTCAATTGGATGAAATCCAATCTTCATTTGAACTTCTTCTCTCTCTCTTACTTCCTGATGATGCCAAAAAGGGGGAGAAGGTAGTTAAGTCCAGATGCTCACCTACTCAAATATTGAAGAAAAAGGATGACAAAGGTGATGACCAGGGAAACTCTGATAAGAGTAGAGGTCAAGGAAAAGTTCAAGGAAAATCTTCACTGAAAGTAATGTTTCTGGCTGAGGCGCATATTGTGCGTGTGCTTTTGTCGAGTTCGAGATTTTATTAATTTTAATCCCTTTGCTGCAGGAACTAATTGAATAATGTTCGTGATATAAAATATATTTTTTGCGCGGGGAATATTTAGAATAATTGATGAAATTCGTGATTAGAAACCCGATTCGGGTACCTCCGAATTTTGCCGCCGTCGACAATGAATCTCGGCGAGTCGACGGTGGACGATGATGATGTAATCTGAGTCCTATGAATAAAAATATAAAAATACGGATAATAATAATAACAATTAATTGGTTTGAATCGGTGGTTGGGATTTGTGAAGTTGGATTGCAGTTGTCGTTGAGTGGTTTGACGTTGAATTGCTTCGACGAGTTAGTCCAATGAATTAAGGAAGTGCTGCCTGATTTCCGGGAAATCAAATCACGGAAACATGGGAGCGTATCCAGTAATTATCGGGACGTCGAGTGAGTACATATAAATACATACCTCTGTTTTATACGAAACCTGACTATATATTGTGGTGAAATGTTTTGCCAAAACCAATAACCATAATTTCGTAAAATGACGAGTATACGTATTTTCTGAAAACGAATACTGAACCAACTTTCAAGAACGTGAACTCTAACTCATACATGTATTACAATAATGTGTATGTTACAAGTCGGGTTTTATTAATTTACGAGTAGATTGTTAGTGAGGATATGTCAAGCATAAACGAATGTCTAAATTAGGGTATTTCGACTCTGTATGTAATATCCGGGATATAACGTGTAATTATTTCTGCTAATAAATAATTATTATATGTGTTCCGTATCTATTTCTGTGAATTATTTGTTAAGTGTTAAATGTGTTTGGATGTTTAAAAATATTATTAATTGAGTATTTTAATTTTTATATGTCCAAAATAAAATATAGATAATTGTCATATCTTCCTTATTATTTTTATGTTGATTTATGAATTTATAGGAATCATATGAATTTTATAAAATCTTTTTCAGGGTATTTAAAATCTATTTTATAAAAACGGGAACCAACCGACGTCACCCGTTATTACGTTTTTAGAACCTGAAACTCTTCCGAGAACTCCTTCCTAACCTAATTGTAATATTCCGAGCATTTTCCATATTTCGACTTTTTCGATCCGGCGTACGGTTTGTCCTGCGCGGGTCCCGGTGCAACATTTTCGATACAATATTCGTTTCGGTAAATCAATAAAACCCGTATTTTCGATAAACGGGAGCTTTTTATTAAACTATCACAATTATCAGCTCGTAATACGTGTAACCAGGCGCTGAGACCAAGACCGCAGTACAAATTGAACTGATTTGGATAATTATCCCGAAAACCGATACCGTTTGGATCAGTTTTTATAAATAAACGTACCGTTTTATATCCGGAGTGATCCAATGGGATACTAATTTTTCGTAATTATAAATAGCCTTTTACCGTATTTTATTTCGTATCAAAATCATTTGCAGTCAGCTAATATATAATTTTCCTGAGAAAAACCCTAAATTCATAAAACCTTCTGAGAATCAAACTACAATTTCAAGGTGTTATTGGAATCAGTTGGAAAAGTTGGAGTAACCAAATCGAAGGTCTCAAGGAGTACTATCAGATTCTATGTTCCATATCACTGCAGAAATCAAGGTTTATTTTCTGAAAATTTAATTATTTTCAAATTATTTTTATTAAAAATATGAATTTTTGTTCGGATGATTGTTTGAATGATTTGATGATTGCATATTGTAGAGCTTGTTTTCCTGATGATTTTCATATATCATACGTCTGATTTGGAGTTCAATAACATACTCAAAAGTGGGTTTAATTCTCGAATTTTAAAATTAGGGTTTATAACCCGTATGAATGTTTTCAATTGAAATTTGGGGCTTTTTGATTTAGGGGTTATTAGCTGTTGATTTATAGTGTGTTGTGTTCCTTATGAAATTTGCAATAGATTGGTATATAGCTCGTTAACAGAGGATGTCTGAATCGAAGGGAGTTGTGTTTTGAAGTTTTCGATATTTCGCCGGAAACCTGCGATGTTCTTGGCCATTTTCCGGCCAGGACAGGGATAGTTGATGTGTTTTGATTGCATGAACAAGTTGTTGGTAGCCTGTAGTTTAATTCTGAATAGTTTGGTGGCCTGAGGTGGCCGGAATCGTGTTCTCCGACCACACTCCGGCGAGTCGACGGCGGGGTTTTGCAAAATTGCAAATAGGCCCCTGGACTTTTGGGGAAGAAACAGTTTAGTCCCTGAAGTTTCCAGAATTTGCAAAAATAGGATTCCTATTTTAAAATTATTCAAAAATCATATTTCCTATTTATTTTTATTATAAAAATTCGATTTTAATTTCTGAAAATTCCAAAAATTATTATTTTAATTCCAAAAATTATTTTTAATTCAAAAATAAATCTGAAATAATTGGTTAATTAATTTTAGTTAATTTTTAATCTATTAATTGATCAATTAATTCGAAAATTAATTGATTAATTGATTTAATTAATTATTAATTGATTTTAATTAATTATTTAATTAGATTTAATTATTTAAAAAATGATTTAAAAATTCTAAAAAATAGTTTCGAGCTTTAAAATATTATTTTAAATTGTCTTCAAGGCTCGATAATTATTATAAAAATTGTTTTGAAGCCAAAATTGGCCAACCGAACCCTGTTTATTACTCCAAAATTGGTCCAACGATCCGTTTTAATTCCGAAAAATATTTTAAAAATCATTTTAAACACCCTAAAGCCTGCTTATGACCCGAGACTTCCTTATAAACGTTATATCATTGATTATGTGACGTGTTATTTGTTATATGTGACTTGTTGGTTAACTGTCGGTCTATATATTCGATGTTTACTTGTTTATTGTGTAACTTTCAATCCGTTAATCGGATTTGGGTGAAACGAAGGGTAAATAGAAGTAAGTGTCGAATAGAATCGTATGAGTTGAATATTGATAGATGCTTATGATATGTGAGCAGAAGAGGCGAGGCGTAGGAAAGGGAAATAAGTAGTCAAGGAGTAAGACAGTGGTGATTGAAAGCGAGTGCAGTGTAGTAAACTAGTACCAGACAAGTGTTCTGAACTTTCTCGAGATATTATAGTGATTGATAGTTCTGTTTGATATTGCAAGTGCTTCGAAGCATTGAACCCTAAACCATGATTCCAATTATTGATCTTGAGCCGAAAACCTAATTCTTTCTAGACCATTGATTGTTGTATACCCAAATATGAACTTTAAATATACGATACTACTTCACAAATACATACAAACTAAATATCAAACACTGAACCAGATTGCTTACACACCCAAACCATTGTATCTTATGCTTTGAAAGGCCAAATCCTTGAAACCTTGAAACACGGATTCCTTTTTTATCCAATTATTTCATTACCTAACATCCAAGCTTTGAAAATGCCATATTGATTCTTATAAAGATTGAAACCATTTCATTATTGAAGATCCAATGTTGTTAATGATTTTGTTTATTATTTATTACTGCTTATTCTGTTATTATGTTAGAATTGGATTGTTTTTATAAAATTGTGGACCAGATTCGTGGTCAGACCATATAATGGTCAAGTTAGGCCAATGTGTGCCTTGGATCCAGTAGTTAGAGCAGTGCTGTGTGCTTTGCTCGGGGTTAGTGCGTGACTGATCAGCAGCCTAACCTTGGTTTTTAAAATGAAAATATAGTATCCAATTCTAAATAATAATCTATTGTTCACTTGATATCATAACCATATTCACCTGATGATCATTA
Organism: Apium graveolens; assembly: GCF_009905375.1. Taxonomy (NCBI): domain Eukaryota; kingdom Viridiplantae; phylum Streptophyta; class Magnoliopsida; order Apiales; family Apiaceae; genus Apium; species Apium graveolens. The sequence continues at coordinate 188,923,695 of NC_133651.1, forward strand.
TTCTCAGTTTTGTCATTGTGACTTGCTGAGCTAGTTAGCTCATTTGTGCGATGTTGTTTATGTTCTTTTCCAGTTAAGAAGGAACTGGTTGGTACCGAGGATCCCCAGTCCAGCGCAAGAGCTAGGGGTTCAGGTTGATCAAGTTGAGCTAGTAGGCTTCCTTTGGAATAATTTAAGTTTGTAAAAGTTTGTAATAATGTTTAATACTTAGTGCTGAGTTGGAATAGTTGGGATTTGAACGGTTTGTAATATAAGTGTGTGTTTGGCTTGTGTGCATACTTTAACCTGTTGCGGTCCGTGGTAGTTGGTAAGTAGGGTCACTGTATGTTATTATTATCTTTATTATTATTATAAGCAGGTTATAAATAGTGTGTGTGTGGACCCCAAACTTCCGACCCGGGTTTGGAGGGCGCCACACTGTAGGTTCTAGTCGGAAGGCCCGGGAGTTGACATTGGACTAAAGATAACCTAGTGATCAGTCAACAAGCTCCGCAAGGTTTCGATCGAAGGGCCTGAGTGTCGAGGTCGGATCCAGGATAGTCAAATAGTAAGGCGATAAGCCGAGTGTCCAAATCGGTTCAAAGTCAATCAGAAATAGTTGTAAACTCTGCAAGGCAAGTACCCTTGACCATATCTTTATGGTTCAGTAATATATGAATAATTGGTGATTTAAATTACGTACTGGAATAGAACGTTTTAAGTTATGTATCCCATGTGGTAAAATTGTTTTGTTAACTTGTGTTTTGGGGAAATATAACTTCTGAAAATACCTATCTCTAAGTTTTGAATAAAATGAAAACATTTTGGAAAGTGTGCTGTGATAGAACTATTTTGAAAGAGATATGTAAGTGGTTTAGAAAACTGGATAAAGTTAATCAGATAATTGGATGAGCGTGCGCTAGGGCCCGTAATGGCCATGAAGATAGCGTAAGAGGCGAAGTAGTTGCACACTCTATTTTAAGCACTAGCCCAGCATGACAGGGACCTAGCTAGTCTCTGAGTTCCGGAACAAGTTTCATGGGATGGCAGATGGAGCCGTCCTATAGAGATAGCCTGATCATCTGTCTCACCAGGGATCATCCAATACGTTCATATCTGAGCGAGATTTTTATGGTTCCTGTAATGGAACAAATGGTTTTGGGTCCCCGTAACGGGACAAATGGTTTTATGGTTCTTGTAATGGAATGAAAGATTAGGAAATGAAAGTACCATGCTAAAATTGAACTATGGTATTCACACAGCACAACTAATGAGATGTTTTAGAGAGCATGCTATTCATTGATATCCAGTTTTTACTTGTTTCTACTTGTTTTGTAGCAAATTATGAATTCTGTTCCTATAACTATTTTATCATAAATTGCTTTACTTGTTATTCATATAGTGGTACTGCTGAGCAATTGATTGCTCACCCTTGCAGAATGTTTTGTACATGTATTGCAGATGCCTAGGAGACTTTTCCATTGTAGTCAGGGAAAAGCTCTAGTTCCTTCCGTGTCAGGCTCCTCTGAGGTAGTTGTGTCAGACCAAAAATGGTCTGTTGAGTTGTTGTATTAAGATAGTATTGTCAAGGTGGTTCTAATGAGTTAGTTTTATAGTAATTATAACCTAAGTCATACTTAAACCTGGAAAAGATCTTGGCAAGAGGGGTCGTCTTTATGTTTTATCATTTAAAATGGATTATATTATGTTGGTTGAGGTGTTGTGGATGACGTCAACTCCTGACCCCGGGGTTGAGGCCGTCACAGTTGGTATAAGAGCTACAGGTTTGAGTCCCTGATTTAGGTTAGGAGTAAAGTCAAAATAGTGCAGGAAGGTTTATATATATAGATATGAGTCAACAACTTAATCAGAGGAGCGAGTCTATGAGTTCAATCAAGGGCCTCGGAGGCGTAACCCTGACATCTATTGAGGATTAGCTGGAACTGCTCTAGCCTAGAGTACGTCTCCCTCCTATATATATTATCGGTAATGTCCGATAGAGATTTCTTGTGTTTCTCTTGAGAAAACGAGTCTGATCGAGAGAATTCAGCTTCTGAGCGGACCCTTGATGTGTTAGCTGAAGAGACACCAAAATTATTTCTAAATATCACATTTTTTTATGTTAAGGAATGTTGCTGGACCAAGTGTGTGACCTCGGTGAGTTCTGATGGAATGATAATAGTCAGCGGCTGCTATGACAGCCAAGTCTTAAAGTGAATGTGGTTCGGTACTGTGGTTTATATCTTGAACCCTTATGCTTCTTTCTTGAGACATATTTTATTTCCAGAGTAATTGTTTACTATCCAATAAGTTGCTTTTTCCGTGAGAAAGTTAAGAGCGCGAAGTAAGCAACTTAGGGTCCTGTTGATCTCATTACAAATCAGATTCTCCTATTCCTATTTGTTAATTTCTATTTAAACATTATTTCTTTCCTCGGTGGTTCTATCGGTTGATTGGGGCAAACAGTGCATATGATTTGATTATTTGTCTGTGTGAGAAAAGGGTCTGGTGGGACGCCACCGAATTATGTGTTACAAACTATACAGTGCTAAGACTGGCCTCTTATGTACTTGTATGGTTGCTCTCAGTCATATCTACATCTTCTTCACTTTTCTTTCATAATGGATTACCTCAATTTTGAAATTTTATTTGGCATTCTATGACAATGAATTTCTTCAGTAACCTCTGTAGTTAGATAGTCCTAGGAAACCACCTTTAAAAGAATGGTAGGTTGGAACTTGGACTAGTATGCCTAGCAGAGTTCAGAGTTCCTTAAGTTGACTTGGTTTGCGAGTTTGCTTTTTGGTAGTTGTGGCTGATATAGCCAACCCCGTCTTGTTATGTTGGTTAATGATACATGTGGTTATTAGTATGTTATTTGTTATAGTATTGTGAATCACGGAGTTGATTGGAGGCAGTTGGTTAGTATACTTGTTGGTGTCGGCTTGAGTCCGACTGGTAGTCAATAATACAGAGGAGATGATGAAGGGTTTCGAGCACATAAACGCAACAGAAACAGTAATTAAAAATGTAAAAAAATAGAATTTTCGAAACCCGCCGCAGGATCCATGCGAAAAACATATATTTAATTCATAGATCAGATTGTTTACCTTAAGAAGCTTTACAAATTGGTTGACTAATGGATATCCAAAGCTTGTTCAATCACCACGCATCCCGTTCTCGCGATCTACGCTGTATCGGTATCCACACGAATGCTTGAACTCAAGGATTGGATGTGTACTAGCACAAACTCGTTTCTTCTCGCTCTCTCCATCTTCTCCCTTGGTGGCTAGGGTTTTAGTAAAAGTCTTCCACACAAAATCAACCACACAAGAGATATTATATAGAGAGTAGAAAAATGAACTATAACTCTTAACTAATTAGGAGTTATTATTAATTCGAAATTCTTATTTATATTATAATTAAGTCTCACTTAATTATTTAACAAATAAATTTCATAATTAATATTAGTAAATTTGAATATCATTATTTATCTAATTAATTATGTCAAACTTAATTAATATTATAAATAATTCAAATTACTTTAATTTAATTTAAATCCAATTTAAATTAAATAATCCTTCAAATATTCTTAGTGTGTGACCCTATAGGTTATTATTATGTTGGCAACAAACTTTAAATCTAATTTAAAATCGTAAACAATGAGCGGCATCTAGTAATACATCATTGCTACCCAAGTAATAATAATTGAATCGGTGATCGATTAAACCTTTTGTGAATAATGTACAATGTAATATAATCATTTTAACCAAATATTATAGATTAAACTAGAGGCATGTAATGTGTCATCCTCATCATAGTTTAATCCAAGTTTCCTTGATCAATGAGTAGACTATCATATCAAATCAACATTTGAGCGTGGCCACGCATTTCATAGTCTAGCTCATACAAGAGGCCAATGATATCACTCCTAAAATAGGAGGGTTAAATCCCATCTAGATCATTCATATTTCTCATACGATTCATAATATACCCAATGTCCATTTTTATCATTACCCGGTCAAGGATAACTTTTAATGGAATCAATGTATATTAATTCTCGTATAGAAATATAATGACTTCAGGTCTAAGGACCATTACATCATTATCACTGTGAGAATTACTTATGACACAACAGACATGTAGAATCTCATATTGGGTCTGTCCAGCACCATGTACATATACATCTGCCTGTGTTTTTGACTTTAGTATCACTATACCCATGATCAATGAGATGTGATCATCAGTCAACAAATACACCAGTCTTAATGCATTATTATTGTCCCTTAATAATAATACTCGACTAGGGACCTTTAGGAATATTGATACTATTCTCATAATCTCATTTCTAAGTCACGTACTTAGAGATATAGAATTGCATATCATATTCCAAGGACATTTATTAATCTAACATGTATATCGCAGTAAATTAAGAATTAATAAATTATAAATAGAATAATCGATAGAATATAAACATTAATAATCCTAATTTTTTAAACTAAAACATCATAGTGTTGTCTCTCGGGCACAAACACTAACAATCTCCCACTTGCACTAGAGCCAATCACCCATGTATCTAATACCATGGAACTAGTATGACCATCGTACTTCTGCTACGACAAAGCCTTAGTCAGTGGGTCTGCAACACTATTATTACTATGCACTTTACATTTATATCTCCTTAATCATTAATCTCATTAATAAGGCGATATTGCCTAAGGACATGCCTAAACAGTCTTCATGACTGTTTCAAAAAAAATATCAATATATCTGGCTTCCATAGAATCATCAATGTTCTTACTGTGAACTATTCAAGCTGACATCAATTATATTTAGACAAAACACAAAACAAACATAAATTCGTAATCATCCTTGTCTGTCCAAAAATTAGGTTCATAAACTAGTATCAGTATAACCCTTTACAATCAGTTCCCTATCTTCTCTATACACAAAAAATAAATCTTTAGTCCTCTTTAAGTACTTAAGAATATTCTTGAAAACTATCAAGTGACCCTCACCTGAATTAGACTGGTATCTGATCATCATGCTCAAAGCATACGAAAAATCAGGATAAATACATATCATTGTACACATTATAGATCCAATTGTTGACGCATCTGGAACTTTCTCAAACGGCCCTTATCATCTAATGATTTAGGGGGAAATTATCTTTTGAGATCACTATCCCATGAGACATCGAAACATATTCTTTCTTTGTCTCTAGCATCATAAAATGATGTAATACTTTATCAATTTATGTACTCCGACTAGGTCGATTAATCTTTTCAATCTATCTCTATAGATCTTGATCCCTAATATATATAGGTAGCATCGCCTAAGTCTTTCACCGAGAAACTATTTCTCAACCAGGTCTTAACAACCTGTAGAGAAGGTATGTCATTCCATATCTGTTATATGTCATCTACATATAATATTAGGAATGTCACATGGCTCCCACTAACCTTCTTGTAAACACATGGTTCATCTTCATTTTGAATAAAAACAAACTCTTTGACCATTTCATCAAAATGAATATTCATTCTCCTTGAGGCTTGCTTCAATCTATAAATAGATAGAAGCAACTTACAAACTACCTTAGCAAACTTTGGATCGATAAAACCCTCAGGTTGTATCATATATACATCCTGTTCAAGGCTCCCATTTAAGAAAGCAGTTTTGACATCCATTTGCCAAATCTCATAGTCAAAGTAAGCAACTATTGCTAAAAAAAATCATGATAGACTTGACCATAGTAATTGGTGAAAAAGTCTCATCATAGTCTATACCATGAATTAGTTTGAAACTTTTGCCACTAGTCGCGTCTTATAGGTCTGTACTTTACCATCCATGTCAGTTTTCTTCTTGAAAACCCACTTGCACCCTATAGGTTTTACCCCTTCGAGTGGATCAACTAAAGTCAATACTTTATTTTGATACATGAATTCCATCTTGGATATCATGGCCTCTAGCCATCTCTTGGAGTCTGAACTGTTCATAGCATCTTGGTAGGTGAGAGGATTATCACTATCCGTAAGCATCACATCACCATCTTGAGTCAAAAGAAATTCATAATTTCTCCCGGGCTCATGGTGAATCCTACTAGATCTAAGAATAACATGTGTTTCTTGGACAGGATTACTTTCAACATTTTGATGTACATCCTGATCTTATTCCAACTCTGGTTCAATGTTATCATGTGGTTCTCGATCTTCATCGAGATGTATTATCCTCCCACTGATTTTCTTAGAAAGTAGTTCTCCCTCAAGAAATACAGCGGCCCGAGCAACAAACACTTTATTCCTGGAAGGATTATAAAAACTATACCCTAGTCTCACTTGGGTATCCCACAAAATAACATCTATCTAATTTTGGTCCAAGCTTGTCAGAGGCTAAACGTTTTACAAACGCTTCACATCCCCAAATTTTCATAAATTACATGCTTTGAAATTTATCATTCTATATCTTATACGGAGTATTTTGAACCGCTTTTGTCGGAACTTGGTTAAGTGTATATGCATGCATTTCTAAAACATTATCCTAGAAACTGAATGTAAGATCCGCTTGACTCATCATTGATCGCACTATGTCCAACAAGGTATGATTTCTCCTCTCAGAATCTCTATTCCATTGAGGTGTTCCAGAAGAATTAAGTTATGCTACACTATCACACTCCTTCAAGAAATCCTTGAAATTGAGGTTTAAGTATACTCATCCACGATCTGATCGTAAAACTTTTATACTTTTCACTTGTTTTCTTTTCTACTTCGGCCTTATATTCTTTGAACATTTCAAAAGAATCGGATTTGTTCTTCATAAGAACCACATATCCATATCTACTGAAATCATCAGTAAATGTTATGAAGTAGTATAAGCCCCCTGCCATCGTACGCATTCGACCACATACATCATTATGTATAAATCATAATCGTTCGGTGGCCCTTTCACCTGATCAGGTAAAAGAAGCTTTAGTCATTTTGCCAATGAGACAAAGTTCGCATCTTCCGTATGATTCAAAATCAAACTTATCCAAGTATTCATCTATATGTAACTCAAAAATGCGTTTCTCATTAATATGGCTTAACGACAATGCTAGAGGTAATGTTTGATTTGAGTCAACTTAGAACATATAAATTGTTAACTAATTGTGCAACATTATAAGTCTTATCATTGAAATAGAATAAACAACTATTGTTTATTTAATTAAAATGAAAACCTTTCTTGTCCTGACAAGAAATTGACTTAATGTATCCACTAAAGGCTGGCACGTAATAACAATTTATCAAGTTCTCAATCTCGCCTTATGGGCAACATTAGGTATCGAGTTCCTTCAACTAGAGCAACAACTATTGCTCCAATTCTAACCCTATACCTGAAGCTTGACCATTGCTAGTCTTCTTCTTTAGATCTTCCAAATAAGCACGATAATTTAACTTCCATTCATCCAGTTATTTTCACAGAAATGACAACCATCTCCTTTAGCTACACCACTATTAGGCTTCAAAAGCCCTTTGGGATTGGACTTTGTTTTGGCACCGAATAAGATCAAATCTTCACCTTGCCTGTCCACTTTCCTTTCCCATTTGCATTCCATGTGTACATCATCAATATGGACGTAATTCATGCCTTTACTGTGTTATTTTCAGCAGTTCTAAACATGCTTAACAACTCAGTGGGTGTTCAGTCTATCTCATTCCTTTTGTTCTTAACAAACTAAGAATAGAAGTTGTTCAAATATTATTTGATCAAATCAAGCCGAGTCTCTAGACTATTCTTGAAACCCAAAATATCAAGGTACATATACCTATCATCTTTAGAACATGTGGTTCAACCAGATATCATTCTCCCATTAATGCAAAAGTATGGTGCCTTATTATTGTCAAATCTTTCTAACGAGCCTATCCTTCAAACATCCTTTGAAGGTGCTCAATCATATCATGACCATCATTATGCTCTTGTTGCTTCTAAAGCTCAGCACTCATAATTACAAGCATGAGACATGAAACATCAGTTGCATAATCAATTTGCTTCTCGTAGGCATTTTGTTCAGCACATGTTTTATTCTCAGCTAGAAGAAATAAGGGAGAGGTTTGAGTGACATCCTTGAACCTGAGGACAATCCTCAAGTTCCCGTGTCAATTGAGGAAATTATTTCATGTCAGCTTGTCCTTCTCAGACTATTATATAGAGAAGTTATTTGTGTTATTTGTCATTTGATATCTACAATATTAAAGTGCATAAAATGACTTAGTCTACAGATGATCATTAAATTATGTTCAAGTGATTATTCATATATATATATATTCATAATATATATCTCCCACTATTTTTATCAAATCAATAGCCCTAACTATTAATTCAGAAAAAATATTTTCTATATCCTTTCTAGTGAGCCAAGATCCATATTTCACCACGCGTTAGGTCAGCTTTGGCTTTTCTCCTAAAACATGTTTATTTAGGTAGACAACATTTGTCAATTATATCAACAATATAACTCTTGGATAGGTTGGTGGAACAACATTTGTTCATATTTATCTAATAAATCTCGCCAAACTCTATGCCTCTAAGTTCACAATCCTATTGTGATAACTTAGTTAAGTCAAACCCAATAGTCAAAAGTATCAATATACTTCAACACATCTCCCACGATAAATAGGAGTACTTCGCTTTGGCGAACCCACTCCTGGTCGATCTAGGGGTTAACGCATTGGACTCATTGGAAGGCATCTGATCAACTTAATATTAACTTTCGGGGTTTGTTAATTTTAAAATGATCATGATCCCATCATAAAGAGATTCCCAATTTTTTCTTGAATAAAATACTTCAAATCAATATTCGTCAATGGTTTGATTTCCAGGTAGTGAGGGAGTCACAACGGTCTCGTTTAAAACCCACAACCTTACAAGTTCAAAGAACTCGCTTTTGACAAAATCGCCCCATGTCAGAAATAGAGAAAATTTGTATTTTATTCCGTGTTCATAAACACGAGAATCTCATAATCGTTTGTTCATTTTAAAATCTTGAGTCGTTACAGATTTTATCTTATTTAGAAAGCATGGCATGGGTGTCGTATCTAATACATACATCCTCAATCTAATTAAGCATGCATCTTTATAAAATACTCTACACATACATTCATCATATGCTTATATATATGTAAAGTGCAATAAATAAACGTGGTTGGTTATGGCTTTATCCTATGTGATCTTCATCAAGCTAATGACAAAGATCTAGGTCAATCTAAGGTGAAAAATAAATACATGCTAACTATTACATGTCTTCTTTCTTGTATTACTTCCTTGGATGGCTTCCATATGAGATTAACCTTCCTTGATCTTCAAATCTTCATGTCTTCATGTACATTACATGAATGAAAAATAAAAACTAATCTAATGTACTTCCAATAAGAACTCGAGTTACATTCGAGATTTAATAATTACAAGATCAAATGACATGCAAGCCGTATTTAAAAAAACCAAAACCATTAACCTAAGGTCATAAGCCATAACCATCCACCATGCTCAATTAACACATAAGAACATGTTAAAATATATAATATGATTTTAACATATCATACCCATCATGATATAATCATAAAAACCAAATATAGAAAAAATCAGAAAATTCGAAATTAAATCTGATAACATTAAATCGCAGATTACAGGGTCTAAACGACGTTAAACGTGTTACAGACCAGTCGATGATAGCTTTATCTATCAGTTTTATTCAGACGCTCGATTCCATATGAAATAGCATATTCGTTCGCCAAAATCAGACACCAGACCCATATTTCAGCAAATCTACTACATCCGATTCAGAATCGTATTTACGATTCTTATAATAAGAACAAACACAAAACATGTATATATCAGTATATATACAGATTATATAATCACATATGATTATACAACTCTCATGAATATCATATATTCAAAAACATATATATACATACGCATATATAAACATAACAACATGTAAAACATACAAAATCGCATACATAACAGTCATGGAATATTGTATACATGTTATCATCATAAAACCAGTAAACACATAAACGAATTAAACACTTTTCGCAAGTAGCTCTGATGTCATTGAAGGGTTTCGAGCACATAAATGCAACGGAAACAGTAATTAAAAACGTAAAAAAATAGAATTTTCGAAACCCACCGTAGGATCCATGCGAAAGACATATATTTAATTCGTAGATCAGATTGTTTACCTTAAGAAGCTTTACAAATTGGTTGACTAATAGAGATCCAAAGCTTGTTTAATCACCACGCATCCCGTTCTCGCGATCTACGCTCTATCGGTATCCACACGAATGCTTGAACTCAAGAATTGGATGTGTACTAGCACAAAATTATTTCTTTTCGCTCTCTCCATCTTCTCGCTCTCTCCATCTTCTCCCTTGGTGGCTAGGGTTTTGGTAAAAGTCTTCCACACAAAATCAGCCACACAAGAGATATTATATAGAGAGTAGAAAAATGAACTATAACTCTTAACTAATTAGGAGTTATTATTAATTCGAAATTCCTATTTGTATTATAATTAAGTCTCACTTAATTATTTAACAAGTAAATTTCATAATTAATATTAGTAAATTTGAATATCATTATTTATCTAATTAATTAAGTCAAACTTAATTAATATTATAAATAATTCAAATTACTTTAATTTAATTTAAATCCAATTTAAATTAAATAATCCTTCAAGCATTCTTAGTGTGTGACCCTATAGGTTATTATTACGTTTGCAACAAATTTTAAATCTAATTTAAAATCGTAAACAATGAGCGGCATCTAGTAATACATCATTACTACCCAAGTAATAATAATTGCATCGGTGATCGATTAAACCTTTTGTGAATAATGTACAATGTAATATAATCCTTTTAACCAAATATTATAGATTAAACTAGAGGCATGTAATGTGTCATCCTCATCATAGTTTAATCCAAGTTTCCTTGATCAATGAGTAGACTATCATATAAAATCAATATTTGAGCGTGGCCACGCATTTTATAGTCTAGCTCACACAAGAGGCCAATAATATCACTCCTAAAATAGGAGGGTTAAATCTCATGTAGATCATTCATATTTCTCATACGATTTATAATATACCCAATGTCCACTTTTATCATTACCGGTCAAGGATAACTTTTAATGGAATCAATATATATTAATTCTCGTATAGAAATATAATGACTTCAGGTCTAAGGACCATTACATCATTATCACTGTGAGAATTACTTATGACACAACAGACATGTAGAATCTCACATTGGGTCTATCCAACACCATGTACATATACATCTACCTGTATTTTTGACTTTAGTATCACTATACCTATGATCAATGAGATGTGATCATCAGTCAACAAACACACCAGTCTTAATGCATTATTATTGTCCCTTAATAATAATACTCGACTAGGGACCTTTAGGAATATTGATACTATTCTCATAATCTCATTTCTAAGTCACGTACTTAGAGATATAGAATTGCATATCATATTCCAAGGATATTTATTAATCTAACATTTATATCGCAGTAAATTAAGAATTAATAAATTATAAATAGAATAATCGATAGAACATAAACATTAATAATCCTAATGTCTTAAACTAAAACATCATAGTATTGTCTCTAGGGCACAAACACTAACAAATACTGCCCACATTTTTGGAAAATACCCTACTTTTGAAGATACAACGTATACTTTTGTGTGTTATTGATGTTTCTGTTGATACTCCAATTGATCAATTAAAAGAAAATGTTGGTTAATTTTACCAACTAATGGTCAGTTAGATAGAAGTTGGTGTGATTTTTAGATCCGAAATCAAAGAATGAGGAATTTGGAGGAAATAAGGACATCAGTAGAATTCAGAAACTTAGTGAAATTAGCATGATGTTATTGCGAGTGTGCGAGGCTTTATTTGGATACATATACCCTTTTCAATAGATAAGAGAAATAAAAAGTTATTTGTATAGACAAGTGAGAAGAATGTTTTCAAGAACTAAAGGTTCAGGATAGAGTAAACAAAAGGAAGGAAGAGAATGAAGAAGGGAGGTTGAATAAAGAAGAGATTAGTAACTAGATTTGGATGTTCTTAGACGATTAAAAAGATGTTATCATCTGTAATAATGTTTTATTAATGGACTTAAAGGTATACCAATGTAGAAAGATAATGTAATGAAAATTACTCCGAATTACCAAAAAACTCGTGAATACAAGTATCCGACGTATGGTAGAAGTAATAGTGATAGTATATGAGTGAAAGATGCGGAAGTATCGGTTGTGGAAATTGACAGACTCCAACAGGTTAAGATACATCTTTAGCTAGGGAAAGTCAAATAGGAGGCAAGGATGCATGTTAGAAATGATGGTTCCGTCGTAAGGCAAAGATCGATTGCAAGAAAGAACAAATGGTAATGTTATGTGGACTAGCATATGTACCAGTCACCTACAAGGGTTTAATGAACATAGTGTATAAGGAGTACCTAGATATGCAATTGTATTTATTGATAACATCCTCGTCCATTCAAAGCCGAAGGATGACCAAATCGAACACCTGAAGATTGCGATTTGAAGGGTTGAAAAACAGCAACTGTATTCTAAATTTTCAAAGTATGAATTCTGGTCGGAATTGATTAAGGACTGCGATTGTTCTATTAATTACTACCCAGGAAAGGTCCACTTAGTGACAGATTCTTTGAGTCGAAAAGAAAGATTGTATATCATTAAGACTGTCGAGGAGTTGGAAAAAGGGATTAGGAAAGAAAATCTGAAAATTGAAATTCGGGTGCAAGAAGATAGTAATGAACCATTGCATGAGATCACTTTTCCATCAGAGGTAATGGAAAGAATCAGTAAGTGCGTAGAAGAGGTCGTAAATCAAATGGTTGGACATTTGGGCTGGAGAAGAAATTTTACTCAAAATAATAACAAAGGTATGTTCAGGATTCCCTCGAAAACATGGATTTCCAATGTGATAGAGTTAAAGAGTGAAATTTTGGAGAGAAACTCACGATTTCAAGTTTTTGTCCACCCGGAAAACATTAAAATATACCAGAGTTGAAGAGGAACTTTTGGTGATCAGGAATATTGGGAAACTAAGTAGAAGATAAATACCGCCCGTCATCCTCAACCAGATGGTCGAAGTGGAAGTATAATTAATGATGGTAGGTATGTTGAGTGTATGGGTTGGAAAGTAGCAAACTAAATTTGTAATAATAGTGACTCAGAGAAGATTCGAAGCAACTCAGAACAAATAGAGAAAGAACATGGGCTTGCATCGAAAGGATATAAAGTTAGAATCGAGATCGCTGGTATTTGTTGAAAGGGTTACCTTGAAAAGGATTAGTTAGATTTGATAAAATGGGTAAAGTCATCTATGAATTAGCGTTTTTGCTATAGTTACAGCATACCCATAGTATATTTTATATTTTTATGCCAAAAGAATATATACTTGATTTGAATCAAGACAGGGTATACGAACAAATCTAGAATTCTAGTCAGTATTGGGACGCGTGCTTCCTTCCTATTAATCAGTAAACAACGTGGCAGCCTTTCCCTGTAATTGCTTGCGGCGTGTTTCGCTATTATAAAAGTAATATGGAATCACATATACACGAACACAGCCATTTCTCCTTGTTTGATCTCTCTCTATTCCTATAATTTCCTCTTCTTTTCCTTTTTAGTTCTCCTCCCCCATTCCCTTTTTACTCTCGTTTCTTTTCTCTTCTGGAAGCTAATCTCCTCCCGAGTTTTTCCCCAGTAATTATCCCCCTTCCCCTCGTCTGTTGCCTTGGTTTCTTCCCTGTGTCTGCGCGTATTGCGCGCGTTGGTGTGTGCGTTATGTGTGTAATGTTGTGTGTGCGTATAAGTGTGTATTGTGTGTGTGATATTGTATGTGTGTGTAAGTATGTATTGCTGTGTAGCTGTGTTGTGATTCCGGTCGTCCCTTTCCTTTTCCGATTGAATGTTTCCGGCTGAGGCGCGTATTGTGCGCGTGCTTTTGTCGTGTTCGAGATTTTATTAATTTTAATTCCTTTGCTACAGGAAGTAATTGAATAATGTTCGTGATATAAAATATATTTTTTGCGCAGGGAATATTTAGAATATTCGGTGAAATTGATGATTGGAAAACCGATTTGGGTACCTCCAATTTTTGCCGCCATCGATAATAAGCCTCGGCGAGTCGACGGTGGATGGTGATGATGTAATCTGAGTCCTACGAATAAAAATATAAAAATACGGATAATAATAATTAATTGTTTTTAATCAGTGGTTGGGACTTGTGAAGTTGGATTGCAGTTGTCGTTGAGTGGTTTGACGTCGAATTGCTTCGACGGGTTAGTCCGATGAATAAAGGAAGTGCTTCCCGATTTCCGGGAAATCAAATTATGAAAACACGGGAGCGTATCCAGTAATTATCGGGACATCGAGTGAGTAAATATAAATACATAACTATGTTTTATACGAAACCTGATTGTATATTGTGGTGAAATTTTTTGCCAAAACCAATAACCCTAATTTCGTAAAATGACGAGTATACGTATTTTCTGAAAATGAACACCGAACCGACTTTCGAGAACGTAAACCCTAACTGATACGTGTATTACAATAATATGTATGTTACGAGTCGGGTTTTATTAACGTACGGGTATATTGTTAATGATGATATGTCAAGCATAACTGAATGTCTAAATTAGGGTATTTCGACTCTATAGGTTCTAGTCGGAAGGCCCGAGAGTTGGCATTGGACTAAAGATAACCTAGTGATCAGTCGACAAGCTCCGCAAGGTTCCAATTGAAGGGCCTGAGTGTCGAGGTCGGATCCAGGATAGTCAAATAGTAAGGCGATAAAGCCGAGTGTCCAAGTCAGTTCAAGGTCAATCAGAGATAGTTGTAAAGCTCTGCAAGGCAAGTACCCCTGACCATATCTTTACGGTTCAGTAATATATGAATAATTGCTGAGTTTAATTATGTACTGAAATAGAATGTTTTAAGTTACGTATCCCATGTGGTAAAATTGTTTTGTTAACTTGTGTTTTGGGGGAAAAGTAACTTCTGAAAATACCTATCTCCAAGTTTCGAATAAAATGAAAATGTTTGGGAAAGTGTGCTGTGATAGAACTGTTTTGAAAGAGATAGGTAAATGGTTTGGAAAACTGGATAAAGTTAATCAAATAATTGGATGAGCGTGCACAAGGGCCCGTAATGGCCAGGAAGATAGCGTAAGAGGCGAAGTGGTTGCCCGTGACAGGGACCTAGCTAATCTCTGAGTTCCAAAACAAGTTTCGTGGGATGGCAGATGGAGCCGTCGTATGGAGATAGCCTGATCAACTGTCTCACCAGGGATCATCCAATACATTCAAATCTGAGTGAGATTTTTCTGGTTCCCGTAATGGAACAAATGATTTTGGGTCCCCGTAACGGGACAAATGGTTTTATGGTTCCTATAGTAGAACGGAAGATTTGGAAATGAAAGTAGCATGCTAAAATTGAACTCTGGTATTCACACAGCATAACTAATGAGATGTTTTATAGAGCATGCTAATCATTGATATCCAGTTTTTACCTTTTTCTACTTGTTTTCTAACAAGTTATGAATTCTGTTCCTATAACTATTTTATTATAAATTGCTTTACTTATTGTTATATATATTTGAGATGTCATGTCTAATATGATTCATGTTTAGTTTTCAGATCTTAACAAACAGGACATATCAGGACTTACTGAAGTCAGGACTTACTAGAAGTCAGAACTTAATATCAGAACTTAAGGTCATATCAGAACTTAAGTG
The DNA here is from genome assembly GCF_009905375.1 of Apium graveolens. NCBI lineage: Eukaryota > Viridiplantae > Streptophyta > Magnoliopsida > Apiales > Apiaceae > Apium > Apium graveolens. The sequence continues at coordinate 188,939,480 of NC_133651.1, forward strand.
TGGGAAGACTTACAGTTAAGGAAGGAAGCTGATTTACAGTAGAAGATCGAGAATAAAACAAAAGAAGATATGTATGGAAAGAGTTAGAAGACTGGAAGTCTTGTAGAATATATCTGATTGATATATTTTAGGAGACATAATTATATTTCATATCAATTAGAAGTTATCTTGTAACTGTGTAATATATAAACACAGACTTAGGGTTTACACTATATGTGTTATCATTACCGAGAAGATTATACATTGTAACCTAGTAGCTCTTAGTGATATTTTGTTCATCACTGAGAGAGAACAACAGTTCTTATTGTAACATAGTTTATTCAATATACTTGATCTTTGTTACATACTTGTATTAAATCGATTTGATTGTATATGCTAGATATATTTGATAATGTCATGGCTAATATGTTTTATGTTTAGCTTTCAGATCTTACTTGAACAGGATAAATCAGTACTTAACTGTTGATCAGTACTTATACTGGAAGTCAGGACTTAAGGATATCAGTACTTATGTTATCAGGAGATAATCATCAGAAGATAGATATCAGAACTTAAGTGCTGAAGAACGATCAGATAAGGACAGTAGCTGATTAAAGGAAAGAAGATCAAGATAAACATAAGAAGAGATATGCATGAAGAAGGAATTCTGTAAAGAATGGAATACTTGGAAGAAAAGATATCTGATTGATATATTTTAGGAAGCAGAATTATATTCCACATCAATTAGCGATTATCTTGTAACTGTGTAGTATATAAACACAGACATAGGGTTTACACTATAAGTGTTATCATTATTCGAGAAGATTATTCATTGTAACCCTAGCAGCTCTCGTGATATTGTTCATCACTGAGAGGTAACAGTTCCATACTGTAACAGAGTTTATTGTTTCAATAAAGTTTGTTTTCTGTTACTTAAGTTCTTAAAGTTCGATTTGAGTGTACTATACACTGTATTCACCCCCTCTACACTGTGTGTGTGACCTAACAAGTGGTATCAGAGCCTATCTGTTAACACACATACAGTTAAAGATCCAAACACAATCATGTCGGACACAGAAACTCCAACTAAGCCTACCAAAACTGAGGAACCACCAAAGACACAAATTCAGAGTCGGTATGAGACCATCAGAGTTCCCATACTGAGACCATCTGAATATCCCATATGGAAGGTAAGGATGACCATGTTCCTGGAAGCAACTGATCTAGAATACCTTGATAGAATCAAGGAAGGCCCTCACAAACCAACCAAGCTCGCTGTTACAGTTGCAGGTGAAGCAGCAAAGACCGTACCAAAGGAGAAGAGTGATTATACTGCTGAAGATATAGCATCAATTGCTAAGGATGCCAAGGTACGACACTTACTGCATAGTGCCATTGATAATGTAATGTCAAACAGGGTAATCAACTGCAAGACTGCTAAGGAGATATGGGATGCTCTGGAAACAAGGTGTCAGGGAACGGAGACAATTAAGAAGAATAGGAAGACAATACTCACTCGAGAGTATGAACACTTTGACTCAAAGACTAATGAGTCATTGAATGATTTATATGATAGATTTGTCAAACTTTTGAATGATTTGTCATTGATTAATAAAGAGTATGATCTTGAAGATTCAAACCTTAAGTTCCTGTTAGCTCTTCCTGAATGTTGGGATTTGAAGGCAACGACAATAAGAGACAATTATAATCTTGATGAAACAACTCTCGACGAAATATATGGTATGCTCAAGACTCATGAGCTTGAGATGGAACAAAGAAGCAAGAGGAAAGGAGGAAAGTCAAGGACAGTTGCTCTTAATGCTGAAGAAGAATCCCCCAAAGCAGCTTCCTCAAAGAAAGATAAGGGTAAAGCTCTTTTCATAAAGTCTGATACTGAGTCATCAAGTTCTGAGAGTGATGATGACTCAGATTTTGAAAGCTTGCCTGAGACTGATGCTGATGAGGAGATGATGAAGCTGTGTGCTCTTATGGTGAAAGGAATCACAAAGATTGCATACAGGAAGTTCAGGAAGGAAAGAAGTTTTCCAGGAAAGGCATAAGTTCTGATAAGAAGAATTTCAGAAGATCTGAAGGCAGAGGAGGAAAGTCTGACAGAGGAGATTACACCAATGTTAAATGCTATAACTGTGGTGAGAAAGGCCACATATCTCCTGATTGCAAGAAGGTAAAGGGTGACAAAGGCAAGGCTCTTGTCACAAAGGAGAAAAGCTGGACAGACACCTCAGACTCTGAAAGTGAGGAGAACTATGCATTGATGGCAAATGCTGATAAATCAAGTGCTGAGAGCAGTTCTGAAGCTGCTGAAACAAAGGTACCTCAGACTACTTATGCTTTTCATACTGATGATATTAATGAGTTGAGAAGATATCTTAAAACCATGTTTGTTAGTTATAGAGATCAAACTTTAACATGTGAGAGATTAACTTCTGAAAATCTTGCATTTAAGAAAAGAAATGATTTCTTAGAAAAAGAGTTAGTCATGTTCCATCAAACTCAGAAGGATAGAGATGATGCCTTTTACGTTAGGGATGAAGTGCTAAAAATGAATGAATCTCTAAAAACTGAGTTAGAAAAGGAAAGAGAGATTATTAGGACTTGGACTAACTCTGGCAAAACAACTCAAAATTTGCTAAGAAGTGGAAACTGGAAAGAGGGCTTAGGTTATGGAGAAGATAAGAATGATAAAGGAACTGAAGAAATTAAGCCTGTTGATAAGCAAAAGCCAAAGTTAAAACCTGTTAAGTTTGTAACTGTAAAGTCTGAAAATGAGAAATCAGAAGTTACAAAGGAATTAACTTCTGACAAACTAAAACAGGAAAAGACAGCTGAAGTGAACATAGGCTTAATGACAAAGAAGCAGCTTAAGCATAAGCTGAAAGATGTTAAGAATGCAAACAAGGTAAAATCACCTAGGAAAAATAGGAATGGAAAGGAAGGTGTGAATAAAAGAAATAATTATAAACCTATTCCTGATGCTTCTAGGAAAACATGTCATAACTGTGGAAGTTCTAACCATCTGGCTTCTTTTTGCAGGAAGAATAAGAATATTAACTCCTTACCTTCAAAATCAGGAGTTAAGAGTCAGTCTGTTAGATACAAACCACAAAATCCTTGTTTTCATTGTGGTAGTTTATGGCATTCCATTTATACTTGTAAGGAATATCATAGCTTGTACTATGATTATTATCAAATAAAACCTTCTTTGAAGAAAGTTTCCATTGTTCCTTCTAGTGTAAATTCTGATTCAAAGTCTGATAGTGTAAGTTCTGATAAGAAAAATGTTAATATAAACTCTGATGCTAAATCTGCTGCAAATGTTAACAAACTTAAAAAGGCCAAAGGATCCAAGCAAGTCTGGGTCCTTAAAACTAATAATTAGTGGTCTTTGTGATTGCAAGGCAACAGGAAAAATATTCTAGTTCTGGACAGTGGATGTTCAGGACATATGACTGGAAATAAGGCCCTGCTATCAGACTTTGTGGAGAAAGCTGGCCCAAGTGTTTCTTATGGAGATGGCAACATTGGAAAAACATCGGGATATGGCAATATCAATCTTGGAAATGTCATAATTAAAGAAGTAGCTCTGGTCTTAGGACTTAAACACAACCTACTGAGTATAAGTCAAATCTATGACAGAGGTTATCATGTTGATTTCTTTGAAGAACACTGTGAAATTGTGAGTAAATCTAAAGGCAAAGTTGTTCTGAAAGGATACAGGCGTGGTAACATTTATGAAGCTAAGCTTTCAACAAGTACTGATGGTTCTGCAATCTGTCTAATGAGTAGAGCATCAATTGAAGAAAGCTGGAATTGGCACAAGAAACTCTCTCATTTAAATTTCAACAATATAAATGAACTGGTCAAGAAAGATCTTGTGAGAGGATTACCAAAAACAGTATTTGCTCCTGATGGTCTTTGTGATTCCTGTCAGAAAGCCAAACAAAGAAAATCTTTATTCAAGAGCAAGACTTAATCATTAACTCTTGAGCCTTATCATCTACTACATGTTGATCTATTTGGTCCAGTAAATGTCATGTCTATTGCAAAGAAGAAGTATGCGTTGGTCATAGTGGATGAGTTCACCAGATACACATGGGTGTATTTCTTGCACACAAAAAGTGAAACTGCATCTATCTTGATTGATCATGTCAAACAGCTGGATAAAATGGTCAAAGATTCTGTGAAAATTTTAAGGAGTGATAATGGCACTGAGTTCAAAAATTTGATAATGGAAGAGTTCTGCAAAAACCATGGAATAAAGCAGGAATTTTCTGCTCCTGGAACTCCACAGCAGAATGGAGTTGTTGAAAGAAAGAATAGGACTCTCATTGAAGCTGCACGTACAATGCTTGAAGAAGCGAAGCTTCCAACCTATTTTTGGGCTGAAGCTGTGCAGAATGCTTGTTTTACTCAAAATGCAACACTCATTAACAAGCATGGAAAAACACCATATGAGATGGTGAAGAAAAAGAAGCCAAATCTGAAATATTTTCATGTATTTGGATGCAAGTGTTTTGTTCTCAAGACTCATCCTGAACAGCTATCAAAGTTTGATCTAAAAGCTGATGAAGGAATCTTTGTTGGATATCCACTTTCCACAAAAGCCTTTAGAGTCTATAATTTGAGAACAAAAGTGGTCATGGAATCTATCAATGTCTCTTTTGATGACAAGAAGATTACTGGTCTTGAAGATTTCATTGACCATGATCAGCTGAGATTTGAAAATGAAGACTCAAATTTTGATACTGAAAATCCTGACAGTCTAAGTCCTGATACTGTAAACTCTGATGGATTAAACTCTGATGTTATTGAAACTGTGGTAACTACGTCAAAGGAAGATGCACCTATGCAGGGGGAGCATACTCAAGATCCTACCTCATCTCAAAAAACATCAGAACATGCATCTGGCTCTTCAAGTTCAGATTCGTCAAGTTCTGATAAGCCAAGTTCTGATAGTGCTGAAAATCTAAATACTGAAGAATCCAACTCAGAGAGCATAGTTTCAGGGGGAGCATCAGAAAATGAAAATGAAGATAGCATGGATCATGGGGGATCATCCAGTTCTAGAGACAACCTTCCATCTGCAAGGAAGTGGACAAAATCACATACACCTGATTTGATAATTGGAAATCCTGATGCAGGTGTCAGAACTAGAACAGGTACTTCAAATGAATGTCTCTACAATTCTTTTCTCTCTCAGACTGAGCCAAAGAAAGTTGAAGAAGCTCTTCAAGATGCTGATTGGGTGCAAGCAATGTAGGAAGAGTTAAATGAATTTGAAAGAAACAAAGTCTGGACCCTAGTGCCAAGACCAAAGAATAGATCTGTTGTTGGTACAAAATGGGTATTCAGAAACAAAACTGACAGTGATGGCATAATTACAAGGAATAAGGCAAGACTGGTTGCAAAATGATATTCTCAACAGGAAGGAATTGATTATGATGAAACATTTGCACCAGTTGCTAGGTTAGAAGCCATAAAGATATTTTTGGCTTATGCTGCTCACAAAAAGTTTACTGTCTTTCAAATGGATGTGAAAAGTGCTTTTCTCAATGGAGAATTTGAGGAGGAGGTATATGTTAAACAACCTTCAGGCTTTGTAGATACCAAACATCCAGATTATGTCTACAGGCTTGATAAAGCACTTTATGGACTTAAGCAAGCTCCTAGAGCATGGTATGAGACTTTAGCTCGGTTTCTTCTGGAAAGTGGATTCAACAGAGGAACAATAGACAAAACACTTTTCTATCTCAACCATGGAAAGGACCTACTTCTTGTCCAGATTTATGTTGATGATATCATCTTTGGATCTACAAATGACAGACTTTGTAAGAAGTTTGCCAAACTGATGCAGTCAAGATATCAGATGAGTATGATGGGGGAACTTAGCTACTTTCTGGACCTTGAAGTCAAGCAGAATGAAGAAGGCACTTTCATTTGTCAATCTAAGTACACCAGAAACTTGCTGAAGAAATTTGGAATGCAAGATTGTTCAAGTGCATCCACTCCCATGGCCACTGCAACAAAAATGGATAAGTATACTGGTAAATCAGTAGATGTTACTGACTACAGAGGTATGATTGGCTCTCTACTCTATCTAACTGCTAGTAGACCTGATATCATGTATGCTACCTGTCTTTGTGCAAGATTTCAAGCAGATCCAAGAGAATCTCACTTAACAGCTGTGAAAAGAATCTTTAAATATCTTAAAGGAACAACTGATCTGGGATTGTGGTATCCTAGAGAATCAGACTTTAAACTAATAGGTTACTCAGATGCAGATTTTGCAGGCTGCAAAATTGACAGGAAAAGCACAAGTGGAAGCTGCCAATTTCTTGGAGGCAGATTGGTTTCTTGGTTCAGCAAGAAACAAAAGTCAATTTCCACATCAACTGCAGAAGCAAAGTATATTGCTGCAGGAAGCTGTTGTGCACAGATTCTTTGGATGAAGAATCAGTTACTGGATTATGGGTTAATATATTTCAAAATCCCTATTTACTGTGATAATCAAAGTGCTATTGCTATGACAGGTAATCCAGTTCAACACTCTATGACAAAGCACATCAGCATCAGGTACCACTTCATCAGGGAACATGTGGATGAATGTACAGTGGAATTGCATTTTGTTCCCACAGATCAACAACTAGCAGATATCTTCACAAAACCACTGTGTGAAGCTACTTTTACAAGATTGGTAAATGAACTTGGAATGGTTTCAGGTTCTTTCTCTAAATCTGCTTAGTCTTATTCTGTGTTATCAGACTTTATGCTCAGTATTTACAGAATTAATCTCATTGTGTATTCTGTGCTTAATTGATAAATGTTTTTAAGTACTGACTGTTGTCTGATATATATTTCTCAACTCTGATAAGTGATATGTCTGTTTAAGTAATTATTCAATCCTATGAGGATAACTGTGCTAGATACTGACCTAGTAGTCTTCAATAAACAAATGATTCCATGTAAGAAGTAATTATTTCTGTGGAAATCTTATGACACAAGCAAATTCTGATAATTGAGCTTAGTTGAGTTTACTTTGTTTATCTTATTACTAAGTCACAAATTAGAATAATGCTACTCATCTGTTAAGTTCTGATTCTAGTAAAACTGCTGAATGTACTAAGTGCTGATAAACCTCACTTATCAAAAGAAAAAGAAAAAGAATCAAAGAATAACATCAGGTACTCCTTTGAGATCTAGAGTAAAAATGTGGAAGGGACGACCCAAGTGCATTGCTGGTATTAAGTAAATATGCATTAGAAAAGCAAAATATTTTCTTGGTGACTTTTCACACTCTATGATTACTGGAGAAATACACTGATAAAAGCATAAATTCTGATACGCAGTTGTGACTCACTTACACTGAGAAGCCACTGTAACATAGAATTTGAAAAGATGCATAAAATTAGCACAAAACAGTTGAGGTGGACTCATGCATGACCTCATTCATCAGTAGGTTTCAGGATAATGACAGCTCTTTAGCAAAATTTTAATTATGCCTTATTTCTAAGATGTACTGAAGTGAATCAGACTTTACTCTTTGTCTGTTATTTAGCTTAATACACACACTAATCACTCCATATGAATGATGAAAATTACTGTGGTGGTCTATGTTATTTTAGATAAACAGTCACTGTGTCACTTTGCACAAATTCTGAGGACAAGTTCTAGTTACACGTTCTGATGATTAAGTTCTGAAGTCTACAACTCAGAACTTGTATGAGGATTTACTAAGATGGGCATTCCTTTTTCGAGTTAAGAAATTATGTTCTGATGACTGTTAAGTTCTGGTATAGGTCTAAGTTCTGATTTCTCAGTCTAATCCTTTACTTGGCTTATCTGTGAATAAAATTTGGTAATAGTCTCAGTTCGAACTAGAATATGTTGAAGTGGAAGATTAATAGTCACTATGATTAGGATTAATGGTATTCGTACTTGAACAATCCACTGTTACTTGTTTCTTGTGCGTTTTAAACCATGTTAACTCTTTCCAATGAATGTTATTCTTTTTCAAAGTCTAGGGAGACGAGGTAGAATTAATTCTACCTGTCAGCATTCAATTTCTTTGCGTCTTCTGGCATTCTCTTGCCTATATAAGCAACCACTTCACATCAGCCTTCCCATCACACTTTTATCACAAACTCACTCTCGTTTTTCATTTATCATCACAAATGGCTGCATTTGGCTGGTTCTACAATTATGGTGATGAGAATGTGCATGTCTTTTTGAATGGAATTCCAACTCCATACCCTATCACCAACATTCCTCACAATCTCTGGATTCAATTTCCAGAGGTTATCAAACGTGATCTGGTGGCCGTTCGAAGAGAACTTCATCTTCATCGTCTTCGCCAGCAAGAGCGAATCATCCGACTCGCCATTCTGTTTGTCGAGAGTAGGAAGAAGAAGATGACTTAATCTCGTCTTCTTCCTGTTTTTCTTCATCATCAGCTTTGTCAGGCTTCTTAGCTAGGACTAAGGCTGTTGATGTTAGGTTTAGAAGCTTAGGGAAAATCTTGTATAAGTATTGATGTAATTTCCATTTCATGAATGTATTGTCTTGATATATTAATGAAAGTTGTTTTTACTTCAAGATTTTGTCTCTGAGTTATTTTATCTTGTGTTGATAAATCCTGATTGATATTCTGATGACCATATAAATTTTGTTTTATATTAAGTTCTGATTCGTTTTCAGCACTTACTTATCTAATTTATCTTGGTCATTTTCATGTGATTTATTTTCAGAATATTAATGATGCAGTGAAAAATAATTCAATCAGTGATAACGGTTTAAATTTTGAATTAAAAATGTTTCTCTTGATAAATGGAACGGTTTTTCCTTGACACTAGGCAAATGGGTAAGTAATGATTCCTGTTTTCTCGAGCCCAGTAACTGTCCGTTATTACTGCATGTCTGACAGGTGTCCAACGGTAACATTTTTGTTCAGAGTATAAGTACAACATAGAGAGGATTTCTTTAATCTTTTATTTCCTTCATATTTTTTTTCTCTCTACTTAGTCTCCTTCTTCTCACGTTGGTTTTTCATACAGACATTTTATCAAACACCTAATAGGCACTTTTGAATCTCAATTTTTCACATGGCACCTAAGGATTTAATCATTGATGGAGCTAAGTTTGTTCCAAACAATTATGCTGCAATTCTTGATCATGCTGAAGCTCCATCTGAATTGCATTTTGTGCAAGATCTTCTTGCACACAGTGAGATTGGGTACACATTAACACAGCCTGAAGTCTTTTCGAGTCAACAAGTTCTGACGTTTTGGCGGACTGGGCACTTTGATGATGGTGGTAAACATGGCACTCCCAATATTGTTTTTGAAGTGGGTGATTCATCTTATATAGTCACTCATGGTACAATACGCAAAGCTCTACATCTCCCAGAAAATTGTACTTTTTCAACTCCAGAGGAATCAGCACTTCAGGAGTTAATGGCTGATTTGGGATATGAAAAGAGTTTGGCAAAGCTTGGGCTATTAAAAAGGGCTAATATCAGAAGAGAATGGAGTTTCTTCTTTGACTGCATCACCAAAGCTTTTGGGAACAAATGTTCGAATTTTGATGCTATCCCAATTCTGAGTCAGCACATAGGGTATGCTATTATTCATCAAACTCATTTTGATTTTGCAACTGGAATAATTGGTTTTATTGGGGATAGGATGACAGAGGATAGAAATATTGTCTATTTTGCTAGATTCTGTCAACTTCTATATACTTTTTGTACTGATGAACCTCAATTAGTCAGTTCCTCAACCCCACCTTTTAGAGTTGCAAAATGATACTTTAATGATCTGGTAAATGCTGATACTAAGAAAACAGTGGTTAGACTATTACAGATTCCTCAGTCTGTAAAACCGATCCTAGTAAATGCTGATCCTGATACTTATAGATCTGTTTACTCTGATGTCAAACCAACCACAAACACCCAACAACCATCATCCTCAGCACCTACCACTCATTCTACTCAACCTACCCTCAGAACATATCTCAAATCCTATCTCTCCACTTCACAGACTGCTCAACCTTCATCTTCAGCACCTACTGTGAAGCCTTCATCTTCCAAGCCAAAGAGGAAAAAGAATGTTCCTCAAACACCTCAAAAGAGAAGGAGGATTGCATTGAGAGATGAATCTGATTCTGAGGAACCGGTTCCCTCTAGAGAACCTGTTATTTCTGAAGCTGAGAAAGAGATTTCTCAGAAGGATTCTGAAATTGGGGGTTCAAGGCTTCTCAAGAGGCTTAGACGAATGACAGTTCCTGAAACTCCCAAGGAATCCAAATCAACAAAGAAGTACAAGAAACAGAGGGCATAAAGGCCAGTTTCAGATGATGAAGAAGAAGCAGCTAAGGAAGGGGACCAGGAATCTCTGATCTCACAAGACAGGGAATTTGCTCCGGTCACTTCTTCTCCATCAACTCCATCTCAGGAAGCTGTATCTGACAAGGCTAACTCACCATCTGTGTCTCTTGTTAATCCAGGCACAAGTGCTGATATTGATGTTCAACACTTGGTTGTGTCTGAAGTATTTCTCTTAGAAGCTCCAACAACACCAAATCCTTCACCAACACCTGTTACTGATGCTGTTCAAACTCCAGAATTATCTAAGACACCTTCTCTGCATCTAGATACTGATGATCAGACTTTAGGTGAGCATCAGGATATGGCTGTTGATCAGAACTTAGTATCCGATCAGCAATTAGAGGATGCTGAAGCCTCCATTGCTACTCACACTGTTGTTTTATCAGAGGATACCGATTCTGTAAGTTCTGATGCTGCACATGATGGAGATACTGGTGATGCTGCTCCAACTGCTCATGTTGTAGATAGTGATGTAGCAGGTCCTTCCGGACATATTCCTCAACAGACTCTTCCTAAGTCTGAATTGGTTAAGCAGTTTATTACCGGGGAAGCACCAGTACCTTGGAGTGAAACTCCTGCAGGTCAGGAGTGGACTAAGGAATGGAACTCAGTTTCATGTGTTCCAACTGAAAAACATCTTGCTGAGCACTTGACTAAAGCTGATGAAATGTTAAATTCTGATGATTTCAAAACTCAGCTTAGAGTCACTGCATTGAGTAATAAACATTTACAAGGTCTTCATTCAACTACTCATGCAGAGCTACACAAGATTCAGGAGAACTTTATCAAACAGGAACAAGTTTAGAAAATTGATAAGAAAAAGTTCTTCCAACCTACCATTGACAGGATTGCTTATATTGAGAAGAATCAAGATCATCAACAAGCTCAGATTGATGCAATTCTGAAAAATCAAGCTTCTCAACAATCACAACTAACTGAAATCCAATCCTCAGTGGAATTGCTTCTCTCTCTTCTACTACCTGCTGATGCCAAAAAGGGGGAGAAGGTAATTAAGTCCAAATGCAAAACTATCAAGACACTACAAGGAAAGGATGATGGAAATGATGACCAAGGATACTCTGGAATGGGTAGCGGTCATAGTCAAGGTAGAAGGTTTACATCAAGACAAGCTAGTCACAGGATAAGTTCTGATACTGGGAAAAGAATAAGTTCTGCTGATGGTAAAAAGTTAAGTTCTGATGAACTTTTAGATCTTGATGAGGAAATGTCAAGACGGTTATTTCTTCAAGAAAATCCAGGAATGGACTTGGAAAGTTTAAAGGAAGAAGAAGCCAGACTTAAATCAGAGAAAGTCACATCTAAATCTGAAGCTTCTGGTAAAAAGTCACTTCCAAAACTCAAAGGCATCGTGATCAAAGAAAGGACACATACTGAAACAACATTGGCTAGATCACAACCACAGATAGATCCAAGATCCAAGGGTAAAGAAAAGGTTGGTGAACCTATCAAGGTTTATGTACCTCCTGAGGAAGAAGAAATTACTGATGTAAAGGATGATCTTGCTCTGACTTCAAGAAAAGTTCTTAAAACAACCTCTGACATGGCTCAAGTTGTTCAGAGTCAAGAAATTGTAAGTTCTAATATTCAGAAGAAGCAAGTAACCTCTGACATAGCTCAAGTTAACTTGATATCAGAAAATAGATCAAAGACACTCCTACCAGGATTCACTAAAGTAAAACAGACTCAATCTTTGAAGACTACTGCAAGTGGTTTTGAAGCAAGAGTAGTCACTGGAAAGGAAGCAAGAGATAAAACTGGATTGGGAAGTGCTGATGAAAGAAGAGTACACAACACTACCAATGATCCAACTTCCTTGAGTGAACCGGGTATTGGAGCAACTCCTGAGAGATTGAATCAACTGGAATCTGTACAGATGGTTTACCATACCTACTTGAAAGAATACATCATGTTGTATTTCATGACAGATGGTAGGGTTTATCATATAAGACAAAATGCCATTCCATTGAAGTATTTTGAAGAATTGGAGCATGTACTTTTCTTACTTCAAGTGGATGACAGAATAACAGGGACTGCTACAAACTACTTAAAAGAACAGATTCAGAGACAGAAAAGGCTTTATTCTGTTAAGTCTGACAGCACATATGTTCCAAAGTAAAGAGATCACAATGGTGATATTGTTGATATGAAGCCTAATACTGCACAGATCAGAACATATCTTGGTATTAAGGGACTTGAATTCAATCTGGAGTCTGACAAAGCTTATGTCATAAGACTAGATCAGGAGTTGAGAAAAGTAAAGATCAATGATCTGAGAGCTGCAATCTTTCAAACTGGTGAAGATACTGCAGAGCTTAAAGATGTCAAAAAGAGAATGATTGATGAACTCAGATATGCTGAGAAATGTTTGTTGAAGAACTATCTCAGAACAACTCATGACATCAGATAGATCAGAAAATAATGAAGCCAAGTCGAAGATCTACAACTGCTTAAATTCTGATATTTATACAGACTGAAGTTGTTATCAGAAGTTGAATATTGGTAAAGCTTTAAGGACTGTAAGTTGTAGTTATCTAGTCTAATTCTCATGCATTTGTACTTAATGTTTTTGACATCATCAAATATCTGTTAAACTTGTATATTATGCTAATTTACAAGTTGGGGGAGATTGTTAGATATATTTGATAATGTCATGGCTAATATGTTTTATGTTTAGCTTTCAGATCTTACTTGAACAGGATAAATCAGTACTTAACTGTTGATCAGTACTTATACTGGAAGTCAGGACTTAAGGATATCAGTACTTATGTTATCAGGAGATAATCATCAGAAGATAGATATCAGAACTTAAGTGCTGAAGGACGATCAGATAAGGACAGCAGCTGATTAAAGGAAAGAAGATCAAGATAAACATAAGAAGAGATATGCATGAAGAAGGAATTCTGTAAAGAATGGAATACTTGGAAGAAAAGATATCTGATTGATATATTTTAGGAAGCAGGATTATATTCCATATCAATTAGCGGTTATCTTGTAACTGTGTAGTATATAAACACAAACATAGGGTTTACACTATAAGTGTTATCATTATTCGAGAAGATTATTCATTGTAACCCTAGCAGCTCTCGTGATATTGTTCATCACTGAGAGGTAACAGTTCCATACTGTAACAGAGTTTATTATTTCAATAAAGTTTGTTTTATGTTACTTAAGTTCTTAAAGTTTGATTTGAGTGTACTATACACTGTATTCACCCCCTCTACAGTGTGTGTGTGACCTAACATTATAAACACTGTATTCAACCCCCTTATACAGTGTTGTGTGACCTAATAATTGGTATCAGAGCTTTTCTGTTAACACATATACAGTAAAGATCCAACCAATCATGTCTGAAGAAGCACAAACTCCAACCAAGCCCGCCAAAACTCAAGAAACTCAAAATACACAAACCCACAGTCGATATAAGACTATTAGGGTTCCCATACTAAGACCTTCTGAGTATCCCATATGGAAAGTAAAGATGGCTAGGTTTTTGGAAGCTACAGATCCAAAATACCTAGACAGAATTAATGAATGACCACATAAGCCTACCAAGCTCTCTGTTGTAGTTGCTGATCAACCAACAAAGACCATACCAAAGGAGAAAGGTGAGTACACAGCTAAAGACATCTCATCTATTGCCAATGATGCAAGGGTAAGGCATTTGCTGCATAGTGCCATTGATAATGTCATGTCAAACATGGTAATTAATTGCAAAACTACAAAGGAGATATGGGATGCTTTGGAGACAAGATTCCGGGGAACTGATGCAATCAAGAAGAATATGAGGACAATACTCACTCAAGAGTATGAGCACTTTGACTCAAAATCTGACGAGTCATTAACCGACTTATATGACAGGTTTGTCAAACTCTTGAATGATCTGTCACTAGTGGACAAGGAATATGATCTTGAAGATTCAAATATAAAATTCCTTTTAGCTCTTCCTGAAAGTTGGGATTTGAAGTCTACTACTATAAGAGACAACTATGATCTTACTGAAACTACTCTTGATGAAATTTATGGTATGCTCAAGACTCATGAACATGAGATGGATTAAAGGAGCAAGAGGCATGGAAGAAAGTCAAGGACAATTGCTCTTAAGGATGAAGAGGAATCTCCTAAATTTGTTGCCTCAAAGAGGGGAAAAAGGAAAGGCTCTCATCATAAAGTCTGATTCAGAGTCATTATATTCTGATGATGATGATTCAGAAACTGAAAGTTTACCTGAAATGGATGCTGATGAAGATATGATGAAATTATGTGCTCTTATGGTGAAGGGTATCACCAAGATAGCCTACAGGAAATTCAAAAATGGCAAGAAGTTTTCCAGGAAAAGTGGAAGTTCTGATAAGAAAGGATTCAGAAAGTCTGAAGGTAAAAGAAAGTCTGACAGAGGAGACAACTAAAATGTCAAATGCTACAATTGTGGTGAAAGAGGCCACATATCTCCTGACTGCAAGAAAGGAAAAAGTGACAAAGGCAAGGCACTTGTCACAAAGAAGAAAAGTTGGACATACACTTCATATTCTGAACATGAGGTGAACTATGCCTTGATGGCAAATGCTGATGGCAGTCCTGAAACTGCTGAATTAAAGGTACCTCAAACAACTTATGATTTTCATACTGATGATATTACTGAGTTGAGATTATATCTTAAAACCATGTTCATTAGTTATAGAGATCAGACTTTAACATGTAAAAGATTAACATCTGAAAATCTTGCTTTTAATAATAGCAATGACTATTTAGAAAATGATTTGTTTTTCTTCATCAAACTAAGAAAGAGATGAGGCTTTGCATGTTAGAGATGAAGTGTTAAAATTGAATGAATCTCTAAAAGCTGACTTAGAAAAGGAAAGAGAGATTATCAGAACTTGGACTAACTCTGGCAGAATAACTCAGAATTTACTAAGTAGTGGAAACTGGAAAGAGGGCTTAGGTTATGGAGATGATAAAAGTGAGAAAGGAACTGAACAAATTGAGCCAATTGTTGTTAAACAGACTGCTAAGCCAAAGTTAAATCATGTTAAGTTTGTAGCAAAAACTGTAAAGTTTGATTCTGAAAAGATGAAAGAGACTAGGACAGAAGTCAAGGAAAAGTCAACTTCTGACAAATTAGAACATGATAAACCAGCTGAAGTGAACATAGGATTAATGACTAAGAAGCAGCTTAAGCATAAGCTGAAAGAGATTAGGAATGTCAATAAGGAAAAGGAAGCTAGGAAAAATAGAAATGAAAAGGAAGGTATGAATAAAAACAATAATTATATGCCTGTTCCTAATGCTCCTAGAAAGAAGTGTTATAACTGTGGAAACTCTAACCATCTTGCTTCTTTTTGTAGGAAAAATAAAGATATAAACTATTTACCTCCTAAATCAGGAGTTAAGAGTCAGTCTGTTAGGTTTAAGCCATAAAATCCTTATTTTCATTGTGGTAGTTTATGGCATTCCATTTATACTTGTAAGGAATATCATAGTTTGTACTATGATTATTATCAAATAAAACCTTCTTTGAAGAAATTTAGAATTGTTCCTTCTAGTGTAAATTCTGATGCAAAGTCTGATATAAATTCTGATATACAGCATGTTAGCATAAACTATGAAACTAAATCCGTTGCAAATGCTAACAAACTTAAAAAGGCCAAAGGATCCAAGCAAGTCTGGGTCCTTAAAACTAACCAATAGTGGTCTTTGTGATTGCAGGGCAACATGATAAATATCCTAGTGCTGGACAGTGGATGTTCAAGACATATGTCTGGAAATAAAGCCCTGCTATCAGACTTTGTGAAGAAAGCTAGCCCATGAGTTTCTTATGGAGATGGCAACATGGGAAAAACTCTGGGATATGGCAATATCAATCTTGGAAATATCATCATTGAATCTGTATCTCTTGTCTCAGGACTTAAACACAATCTGCTAAGTGTGAGTCAAATCTGTGACAGAGGTTATCATGTGGATTTCTTTGAAGAACACTGTGAAGTTGTAAGCAATTCTACAGGCAAAGTGGTTCTGAAAGGTTACAGGCATGGTAACATTCATGAAACCAGACTTTCAACAAGTTTTGATGGTTCTGCAATCTGTCTGTTGAGTAGAGCATCAATTGAAGAAAGCTGGAATTGGCACAAAAGACTCTCTCATTTAAACTTCAACAACATAAATGAGCTAGTAAAGAAAGATCTTTTGAGAGGACTTCCAAAATCAGTATTTGCTCCTGATGGCCTTTGTTATTCATGTCAAAATGCAAAACAAAGAAAATCTTCATTCAAGAGCAAAACTGTATCTTCAATTCTTGAGCCTTATCACCTACTGCATGTTGATCTATTTTGTCCAGTCAATGTCATGTCTATTGGAAAGAAGAAATATGCTATGATTATAGTGGATGAGTTCACAAGGTACACTTGGGTGTATTTCTTGCACAAGAAGTATGAAACCGCATCTACTCTAACTGATCATGTCAAACAGCTGGATAAATTGGTCAAAGATTCTGTTAAAATAATAAGAAGTGATAATGGCATTGAGTTCAAGAATTCAATCATGGAAGAGTTCTGCAAAGAGCATGGAATCAAACATGAATTTTCTGTACTTGGAACTCCAAAGCAAAATGGAGTTGTAGAAAGAAAGAACATGACTCTCATTGAAGCTGCACGAACTATGCTTGATGAAGCAAAGCTACCAACCTACTTTTGGGCTGAAGCTGTGCAGCTGCTTGTTTTACATAGAATGCTACACTCATAAACAAGCATGAAAAAATATCATATGAGATGGTGAAGAAAAAGAAGCCAAATATGAAATACTTTCATGTATTTAGTTGTAAGTGTTTTGTTCTTAAGACTCATCCTGAACAGCTGTCAAAATTTGATCTAAAAGTTGATGAAGGAATTTTTGTTGGATATCCACTTTCCACAAAAGCCTTCAGAGTCTACAATTTAAGAACAAGGCTTGTCATGGAATCGATCAATGTATCTTTTGATGATAAGAAGATTACTGGACTTGAAGATTTCAATGATCATGATCTGCTGAGATTTGAAAATGAAGATTTAAACTCTGATACTGCAAATTCTGATGACTTAAACTCTGATCCTGTAAGTTCTGACGGGTTAAGTTCTGATATCACTGCAACTGTGGTATCAACTTCAAAGGAAAATGCACCTGTCCAGGGGGAGCAAGCTGAAGATCCTACCACAACTCAAGACTCTCAAGAAGCATCAGAACCTGTCACTGGCTCTTCAAGTTCCGATTCATCAACTTCTGATGAGCCAAATTCTGATAATTCTGGAAATTCTGATTCTTCAAATCCTGAAGGAACCAATTCAAATTCTGAAGTTTCAGAGAGCATAACTACAGGGGGAGCATCAGAAAATGCTGATGGAGAGAGCATGGATCATGGGGGAGGATCCAGTTCTAGAAATCAACTTCCATCTGCAAGGAAGTGGACTAAATCACATACACCTGACTTAATAATTGGAGATCCTGAAGCAGGTGTCAGAACTAGAACTGCAACATCAAATGAATGTCTCTATCATTCTTTTCTATCTCAGACTGAACCAAAGAAAGTGGAAGAAGCTCTTCAAGATGCTAATTGGGTGCAAGCAATGCAGGAAGAGTTAAATGAATTTGAAAGAAATAAAGTCTGGACCCTAGTGCCAAGACCAAAGAACAGACAGTGATGGCATAATTACAAGCAACAAAGCAACATGAGGGTATTGATTATGATGAAACATTTGCACCAGTTGCTAGATTGGAAGCCATAAGAATCTTTTTGGCTTATGCTGCTCATAAAAAGTTTAAAGTCTTTCAAATGGATGTGAAAAGTGCTTTTCTCAATGGAGAATTGGAAGAAGAGGTATATGTTGAACAACCTTCAGGATTTGAAGATCCAAAATTTCCAAATCATGTCTATAGATTAGACAAAGCACTTTATGGCCTTAAGCAAGCTCCAAGAGCATGGTATGAGACTTTAGCTCGATTCCTACTGGAAAGTGGATTTCACAGAGGTACAATTGATAAAACTCTGTTCTACCTTAACCATGGAAATGACTTACTTTTGGTACAGATATATATTGATGATATTATATTTGTTCTACAAATGCCAAGCTCTGGGAAAGATTTGCAAAGCTAATGCAGTCAAGATATCAAATGAGTATGATGGGAGAACTTAGCTATTTTATGGGACTTCAAGTCAAGCAAAATGAAGAAGGTACTTTTATCAATCAATCCAAGTACACCAGAAATTTACTGAAGAAATTTGGAATGCAAGACTGTTCAACTGCATCCACTCCCATGGCCACTGCAACCAAGTTAGATAAGTATACTGGTTTATCAGTAGATATTACTAACTACAGAGGTATGACTGGCACATTACTCTATTTAACTACTAGTAGACCTGATATCATGTATGTTACCTCTTTGTGCAAGATTTCAGGCTGATCCAAGAGAACCTCATTTAATAGCTGTGAAAAGAATTTTCAAGTACCTCAAGGGTATAGCTGATCTAGGATTGTGGTATCCTAGAGAATCAGACTTTAAGGTAATAGGTTACTCATATGCAGTTTTTACAGGATGTAAAATAGACAGGAAAAACACTAGTGGAAGTTGCCAATTTCTTGGAGGCAGATTAGTTTCTTGGTTTAGCTAGAAATAGAAATCAATTTCCACATCAACTGCAGAGGCAGAATATATTGCTGCAGGAAGCTGTTGTGCACAGATTCTTTGGATAAAGAATCAATTACTGGATTATGGGTTAGAATTTTCTAAAATACCCATTTACTGTGATAATCAAAGTGCTATTGCTATGACAGGTAATCCAGTTCAACACTCAATGACAAAGCACATCAGCATTAGGTACCATTTCATAAGGTAACATGTGATGGAAGGTACAATGGAATTGCATTTTGTTCCAACAGATCAACAACTAGCAGATATCTTCACAAAACCACTATGTGAAGCTACTTTTACAAGACTGGTAAATGAACTTGGAATGGTTTCAGGTTCTTTCTCTAAATAATAAATACAACGCTCTGCTGAAAAAACCATAATATATTTTATTTATTTAATAATTCAGTAATTACACTAATAATCGGATCCGAAAATATATTACTTAGCCACTATGTAACTATAAAAATGATAAAATTTAATACCAGATTTGGATAATTATCAAAACCGAGCTTCTTATAATACACCCTATGAGAAAATATGTAAAAATATCCCGTCTCTCGAGAATATGGGTTTTATTGATCTACCGAAATGATTATCGTATCGAAAATTTTGCGCCGGGACTCGTACGGGTCAAACCGTACTCCGGATCGAAAAAGTCAAAACACAGAAAATGCTCAGAAAAATCAAATTAAGTTAGAAGTAGTTTTTCGAAGAGTTCCGGGTTATAAAAACGCAAAAACGGTTGAAGTTTGACGATTCCCGGCTTTATAAAATAGTTTTATGAATACTCAGAAAATAATTATTAAATCTATAAATCCTTATAAAATCAAATAACAATCCAAAAATTATCTAAAATTTATCTAAAAAATACCATAATTATCTATACTTTATTCTGGACATATAAAAATCAAAATACCTACATTTTATCACATATAAACACCCAAATATAAATATCAATCATCAGATAATTCACCAAAATTCCCATAATAATCACATAATAATTATTTATTGATAAAAATAATTATTTGATATTTCCCGGATATTACAAAACAATTTCAATTTACTGATATCAATAAGACCGGCTTTCAAATAACTTTTAAAAATAATACATTTAAGTAAATATTTTCAAAAATTAACAAGGATCGATAGAAGGAGTTCTCGAAAGACTTTCGGGTTCCAAAAACGTAACAACGGTTGATGTCGGTTGGTTCCCGTTTTTATAAAATAGATTTTAATTACCCGGAAAAAGATTTTAGAAATTTCATATGATTCTTATAAATCCATAAACCAACATAAAAATAATTAGGAAGATATAACAATTATCTATATTTTATTTTGGACACATAAAAATTAAAATACTCAATTAATATTATTTTTGAATATTCAAGTACAGATAACACTTAACAATTAACTCACAGAATAGATACTGGGCACACATATTAATATCAAAAATAATTACACGATATATCTCGGATATTACAGTTTCATTCTTTTTGTGTAAGAAATACACCCAAGTGTACCTTGTGAACTCATCCACTATAACCATAGCATAATTCTTCTTTGCAATAGACATGACATTGACTGAACCAAATAGATCGAGCATATTCCATGTTTCGACTTTTTCGATCCGGCTTACGGTTTGTCCTGCGCGGGTCCCGGCGCAACATTTTCTATACAATATTTGTTTCGGTAAATCAATAAAACCCGTATTTTCGATAAACGGGAGCTTTTTATTAAACTATCCCAATTATCACCTCGTAATACGTATAACCAGGCGCTGAGACCAAGACCGCAGTACAAATTGTACTGATTTGGGTAATTATCCCGAAAACCGATACCGTTTGGATCAGTTTTTACAAATAAACGTACCGTTTTATATCCGGAATGATCCAACGGGATACAAATTTTCCGTAATTATAAATAGCCTTTTACCGTATTTTATTTCGTATCAAAATCATTTGCAGATAGTTAATTATATAATTTTCAGAGAAAAACCCTAATTACATAAACTGTTCTAAGAATCAAATAACAAAACGAAGGCGTTACCGATCTCTGTTTTCAAAACTTGACTAACCAAAACGAAGGATTTGAAGTGTTCTATCAGATTCTGAGCTTTGTTTCACTGCAGAAATCAAGGTTATTTTTCTAAAAATTTATTTATTTTCGAATTTATTTTATTAAAAATATGAATTTTTGTTCGGATGATTGTTTGTATGATTTGATGATTGCATGTTGTAGAGCTTGTTTTCCTGATGATTTTCATATGTCATACGTCTGATTTGGAGTTCAATAACATGTTCAAATTTGAGTTTGATTTTCGAATTTCAAAATTAGGGTTTATAACCCGTATGAATGTTCTTAATTGAAATTTGGGGGTTTCTTATTCTGTGATAGATTGATGTTGTGTTATAGTGGGTTGTGTTTTCTGTGAAATTTGCAATCTAGTCGTATAAGTTTCATGAACCAACGAGGTCTGTAGAGAAGGGAGTTGTGTTTTGAAGTTTTCCGATGTTCGCCGGAAACTGGAAAACTTCACGGCCAAATTCCGGCCAACTCAGGGATTGTTAGGATGAATTGATTGCATGGTTGTGTTCCTGATGTTGTGTAGATGTGATCTGGAGGTGTTGGTGGGGTGAGGACGCCGGGAACGTGTTCTCCGGCCACCTCTGTGTTTTCCGGCGACGGGGTGTAAAAATTGCAGTTTAGTACCCCAACTTTTGAAAACGATGCAGTTAGGTCCCTGAAGTTTCCAGACTTTGCAAATTTAGGATTCCTGTTTATAAAATGTTTAAAAATCATATTTCCTATTTATTTTTATTATAAAAATTCGTTTTTAATTTCTGAAAAATTCTGAAAATTATTATTTTAATTCCGAAAATTATTTTTAATTCACAAATAAATCTGAATTAATTAGTTAATTAATTTCAGTTAATTTATAATTGATTAATTGGTCAATTAATTCGAAAATTAATTGATTAATTGATTTAATTAATTATTAATTGATTTTAATTAGTTATTTAATTAGATTTAATTATTTAAAAATGATTTAAAAATTCCGAAAAATAGTTTCGAGCTTTAAAATATTATTCTAAATTATTTCCAAGGCTCGATAATTATTCTAAAATTATTTCGGAGCCAGAATGGGCCAACCGAACCCTGTTTATTAACCCGAAATTGATCCAATGACCCGTTTTAATTCTGAAAAATGTTTTAAAAATCATTTTAAATACCAGAAAGCCTGTTTATGACCCGAGACTTCTTTTAAATAATATATCATTGATTACGTGATGTATTATGTGCTATATGTGACTTGTTAATTGACTATCGATCTATATATTCGGTGTTTACTTGATTATTGCATAACTTTCAATCCGTTAATCGGATTTGGGTAAAACGAAGGGTAGATAGAAGTATGTGTTGAATAGAATTCCATGAGTAAATTATTGATAGATACTTATGATATGTGAGAAGAAGAGGCAAGACGTAGGAAAGGGAAACAGGTAGTTGAGGAGTAAAACGGTTGTGATTGGAAGCGAGTGCAGAGTAGTAAGCTAATACCAGGCAAGTGTTCTGAATTTTCTCGAGATATTATAATTCTTGATAGTCTTGTTGACATTGCAAGTGCTTTGAAGCACAGAAACCTAAATCCTGATTTCAGTTATTGTTCTTGAGCTATGAACCATATTCTTTCTAAGCCATTGATTATTGTATACCCAAACACGAACCACAAATCTACGATACTACTCCACAAATACATACAAACTAAATACCAGACACTGAATGGAATTATTATATACTCAATCCATGATATCTTATGCTTTGAAAGACCAAATCGTTGAAACCCTGAAACGTTGTTTCGTTTGTTATCCAATTCTTTCATTACCCAGCATTCAAGCTTTGAAAGTACCTTATTGATCCTTACAAGGATTGAAACCCTTTCATTGTTAAACATTTATTGTTGTTAATGATTTCGGTTATTATTTATTATTGCATATTCTGTTATTATGTTAGAATTGGATTGTTTTTATAAAATTGTGGACCAGATTCGTGGTCAGGCCATATAATGGTCAAGTTAGGCCAATGTGTGCCTTGGATCCAGTAGTTTGAGCAATGCTGTGTGCCTTGCTCGAGGTTAGTGCGTGACTGATCAGCAGCCTAACCTTGGTTTTAAATTAAAAGTATAATATCCAATTCTAAATCATAATTCATTGTTCACTTGATATCATAACCATATTCACCTGATGATCATTATTCTCAGTTTTGTCATTGTGACTTGCTGAGCTAGTTAGCTCATTCGTACGATGTTGTTTATATTCTTTCCAGTTAAAAAGGAACCAGTTGGTAAAGAGGATCCCCAGTCCAACGCGAGAGCTAGGGGTTCAGGTTGAGAAAGATGAGCTAGTAGGCTTCTTTTGGAATAATTTAAGTTTGTAAAAGTTTGTAATAATGTTTAATACTCAGTTTGAATTTGAAATAGTTGGGATTTGAACGGTTTGTAATATATTAGTGTGTTTGGCTTGTGTGCATACTTTAACCTGTTGTGGTCCGTGGTGGTTGGTAAGTAGGGTCATTGTATATATTATTATTATCTTTATTATTGTTATAAGCAGGTTATAATTAAGATGTGTGTGTGGACCCCAAACTTCTGACCCGGGTTTGGAGGGCGCCACAGAAACTGCATCTACTATAACTGATCATGTCAGACAGCTAGATAAGTTGGTTAAAGATTCTATTAAAATTATAAGAAGTGATAATGGCACTGAGTTCAAGAATTCAATCATGGAAGAGTTCTGCAAAAAGAATGGAATCAAATATAAATTTTCTACACCTGGAACTCCACAGAAAAATGGAGTTGTAGAAAGAAAGAACATGACTCTCATTGATGCTGCACGAACTATGTTTGATGAAGCAAAGCTACCAACCTACTTTTGGGCTGAAGCTGTGCAGACTGCTTGTTTTACACAGAATACAACACTCATAAACAAGCATGGAAAAGCATCATATGAGATGGTGAAGAAAAAGAAGCCAAATCTGAAATACTTTCATGTATTTGGTTGTAAGTGTTTTATTCTTAAGACTCATCCTGAACAGCTGTCAAAATTTGATCTAAAATCTGATGAAGGAATTTTTGCTGGATATCCATTTTCCACAAAAGCCTTCAGAGTCTACAATTTAAGAACAAGAGTTGTCATGGAATCTATCAATGTATCTTTTGATGATAAGAAGATTACTGGACTTGAAGATTTCAATGATAATGATCAACTGAGATTTGAGAAAACGAAGATTTAATTTCTGATTCTACAAATTCTGATGGCTTAAATCTTGATCCTGTAAGTTCTGACGGGTTAAATTCTGATGTTATTGAAACTGTGGTAACTACTCCAAGGGAAAATGCACCTGTCCAGGGGGAGCAAGCTGAAGATCCTACCACAACTTAAGACCCTCAAGAAGCATCGGTACCTGTCACTGGCTCTTCAAGTTCTGATTCATCAAGTTCTGATGAGCCAAGTTCTGATAATTCTGGAAACTCTGATTCTTCAAATCCTGAAGGATCCAACTCAAATTCTGAAGTCTCAGAGAGCATAACTACAGGGGGGGCATCATAAAATGCTAATGGAGACAGCATGGATCATGGGGGAGGATATAGTTCTGGAGAACAACTTCCATCTGCAAGGAAGCGGAACAAATCACATTCACCTGACTTAATAATTGGGGAGATCTTGAAGCAGGTG